>NC_056738.1:210580071-210822571 GCF_019279795.1 Protopterus annectens
CAATGTCTCTTTCACTACAATCACAGAATAGGTTTTATCTCAATGTAATTAAGGTCTGAAGTTGCTCATGTTTGATTTGTTCTGTGTAGCTCAAAACAACCACAATAAAATTTTATCTTGTGTTACATTTGTTTACCAGGGTGGTACACTGATCACAACTGACCATTTGAAGGTACTGCCCAGGTGAACTAATTTGCAAAGAAGAAGAAAAAAAAATAGAACAGGAATCTACATGTCAAAACAGAACAGAAAGTAGCCATATATATCTGTGTGTGTGTGTGTGTGTGTGTGTGTGTGTGTGTGTGTGTGTGTGTGTGTGTGTGTGTGTGTGTGTGTGTGTGTATATATATATATATATATATATATATATATATATATATTTCAGAAGAGTATATTTCAGGTTTACATCATGGTGTGAATGCTGTGGGGTAATGAGAGTAGGGCAGGGGATGCAGGGAGAGTTAGGAGGTATTAAGTAGCTGAGACGGAGTAAGGCTACAGGTTGAGTGATTTGGTATGGAGGAAGTTTAGGTTTGCTGTACGTTTGTATATTGGACAGATGACCTTGTATAATACATGATATTCATTGTGTTACCCTGCTGCAGTCATCACACTTGGGTTATCCTGTCGTCAGGTGGTCCCGCAGTCAGCTGGAATTCCAAAGTCTTGGTCCGGCATCGGTTGCTGTCGCTTCTTCCCTGACGTCAGTGCACCAGGGGTATACATAATGCAACCGACAACATTTCTCCAGTCTTTCTTGCCTCGTGGTGCAAATATGCTCCTATGTTCTTATTTATTTTTGGTACTGCAAATTAGAAATACAGTGTTGTTTTCTATGAAGCCCTAATGCTGTAGGGCTGAGTGCAATTTGTAAGTAAAAAAAAAATGAAAGTGTCATAGCATAACTGGTACTATGTATTAAAGTTGCACTACAAACTTGATAGTGCATGTCCTGAATGTGTAATAATTCCTTGCTAATGCTATGGATATGCAGTGATGAATCCCTGGAGTGTAGCAGATGCCTCTTCTGTATTTCCCTACCTGTTGCTTAGCAGCATAGGCACATTCCCACCACTGCTCCCAGTTGCAGAATGTCATTGTGTAAATGCGGTTGTGCAGGGTTGTTGCCTGCTGTTCAGTGTCTAGGTCGTGATGTCTTTACATTGAGCATAGGCACTTTATAATTTATAATCTGTGGCTTTATACCAGTACTCATGTTGACATCCATGGAAGAATGCCATCAGCATGGTATGAGAGTACCTGACTCAATGAGGTGCTCAAGCAGTTTCTGTCGGAGGTGTAGTAACTGACTCAGTGGTGTGCTCGAACAGTTCGTGATGGAGGTGGAGTTACTGACTCAGTAGTGTGCTTGAGCAGTTCGTGATGGAGGTGGAGTTACTGACTCAGTGGTGTGCTCGAGCAGTTTGTGATGGAGCTGTGGTGCCTGACTCAGTGGTGTGTTCAACTACTTTGTGATGGAGTTATAGCACCTGACTCAATTATGTGCTCCAGCAGTTTGTGATGGAGATGTTTATAAGCAGGTTACATACAATTTACATTCCATCAGGTCAGCATGGTGTCTTATACCTGTTGTAAGGTGCAGTTAAAATAGACCTGCACCTCTGTATGCTGTACAGCGGTTGGTAAATCTTCCCATAGTTTTGTGAATGTAGGACTTTGAAATTGTCAGGTGTTTTTTTGCACCATGTGGACATTTTTTGGGAGGGTCATTTTTATTAAAAATATTGCACCTAATTTGAAATTTCCAGTAAGTTTTCTTTTCTTCTTTAATTGCAGAAAGTTATCAGATGTTTATACAGCATATCTAAAGTGTGAAGCAGTATATTGAAGATTATTGGACACTGGGTATTAGTAATATTTTCTAAGAGGATTGTGGTGCAGGCATTGACCTAATGTGTGTCAAAATCACTTGATACCGTACAGCCTTGCATTATTACTAAGATAGTTGCTTTATGACACCACTACAACCCTGCCTCCATACAGCTTTGCATTGTTACTAAGATAGTTGCTTTATGACACAACTACAACCCTGCCTCCATACAGCCTTGCATTGTTACTAAGATAGTTGCTTTATGACACAACTACAACCCTGCCTCCATACAGCCTTGCATTGTTACTAAGATAGTTGCTTTATGACACAACTACAACCCTGCCTCCATACAGCTTTGCATTGTTACTAAGATAGTTGCTTTATGACACAACTACAACCCTGCCTCCATACAGCCTTGCATTGTTACTAAGATAGTTGCTTTATGACACAACTACAACCCTGCCTCCATACAGCCTTGCATTGTTACTAAGATAGTTGCTTTATGACACAACTACAACCCTGCCTCCATACAGCCTTGCATTGTTACTAAGATAGTTGCTTTATGACACAACTACAACCCTGCCTCCATACAGCTTTGCATTGTTACTAAGATAGTTGCTTTATGACACAACTACAACCCTGCCTCCATACAGCCTTGCATTATTACTAACATAGTTGCTTTATGACACAACTACAACCCTGCCTCCATACAGCCTTGCATTGTTACTAAGATAGTTGCTTTATGACACAACTACAACCCTGCCTCCATACAGCCTTGCATTATTTCTAAGATGGTTGCTTTATGACACAACTACAACCCTGCCTCCATACAGCCTTGCATTATTACTAAGATAGTTGCTTTATGACACAACTACAACCCTGCCTCCATACAGCCTTGCATTATTTCTAAGATGGTTGCTTTATGACACAACTACAACCCTGCCTCCCTCCACCATTTTCACTTTTGTTTTCTATTCTTGCTGGAAAGAAAACTTGTATATATATATGGATTGTCTACTTTTCGTTGAAAACTCATTTTACCTAACCTAAATTGATGAAAGCTCAAATGATTGAAAACTCATTTCACTGAAGTAGTGGCACTGTGTAGAGTAGTGTAAGGCAAGTAAAAGGTATATGCCCTTTTCCCCACTGTAGTGTAATCCTGGAGTTAGTATATAGAGTTGGGGGGGTTGATGTAGCCCCCCCCCATCTAGTTTGGGTTTACATTGTCATAAATTGAGTTAGGCATTGGTGTTGTAAGTGTGCATGTCTGTAGTTTAACATACTTTTGAAATTCAGCATTGTAAAGTTTTGGTGAAATGTAATATAAACCCAAACTAGGTGGGGGCTACATCCCCCCACACACACCCCAATGTGTATATATATATATATATATATATATATATATATATATATATATATATACATATATATATATATATATATATATATATATATATATATATATATATATATATATATATATATATATATATATATATATATATATATATATATATATAAACTGCACCGAGATTTAGCCCACATAAGATAAAATAACTAAAAATAAAAAAAAACAACACTCAGATAGTGCCATTCTGATCTTTTAGTGGCAGACATGTTCTGCCACACCCAATAAACTAGCTTTCCCTCATGGCATCATCAGTGCATACTTCCAGAAAGAGAAAGCCCATCCTTTGTACACTTTTTCTTAAAGCTGTATTCCAATAGAACAATACACTTGTGCCACCCAGTATAAATCATGCATAATACACAATTAGAAACTTCTTGTTTTTACATATACGCACACATTACTTTTTATTCAGTTACCACAATCTTTAGATCGTTAATCTGGAAGCATTATTCAAACCAGGTTTGAATGAACATTGGTAAATCAAAATGTATAAATAACTCCTGTCATCATTATGACTTTGTACCTTAACTCGGGGATTTTTTTCCAATGTTAAAAGTATTTATTAACTTTGGGTTGTGGCTGGAGAAGTGTGTGAAGAACTGGGGTATTGAGAGGGTGGTTAACAAGTTTATGAGCAAAGGTGAGTTGGTTTAGGTGAAGGAGTTGAGGAAGCTCAAGCCAGTCTAGGTCCCTAAGGGAGACACAGTGGTGGTTGTGGTATGTGGTATAGGTGGCAAATGCTGCGATTTTATTGTAGCAGACAGAGTTTGTTTAGGTCAGATTGTCTAAAGGTTGCAAGTATGGGTGATGCATAGAGTAGGGTGGATATAAGTTGGGAATTGGCGATAGAAATCCTAGCTGGTTTGGTGAGGTATTGGAGGTTTCTGTATAGGGCACCCAGTTTTTGGTGAACTTTTTTTATTGTTTGAGATATATGGGTGTCAAATTTGAGGTTGTCTATCTGTACACCAAGTAGTTTGGTGTGGGCAGTTGGTGATATGGAGGTATTCTCCTTGGCTTGGATATTGAAATGAGAGGTGTTTACAGTGGTTTTGGTGGGTTGGAATATGAGGAGTCTGGACTTTTTTGGGTTGAGGAGGAGCTGAGCATTAGATAGCTAGCTTTCAATGGAGGAAAAGGATTCTTGTGTGATCTGTTGGAGTTCTGTTAGTGTTTGAGTTGAGCAGATGAGGGTGGAGTCATCTGCATACTGTATGAGGGAAGCATGTTTGGTGGCAGTGTGTAGGTTGTTAGTGAAAAGGGAAAAGAGAAGAGGGCCAAGGATGGAGCCTTGGGGAACTCCAAGGGTAACAGGGAGGGAAGGGGATATATTATTGTCCCAGACAATCAATTGCTGGTGGCCATGTAGGTAGCTATGGAACCAGTTTATGGCTGAAGTGGAGAAAGAAAGCGGTTTGAAAGAGTAGAGAGTAGTAGGTTGTGAGAGACAATGTCAAAGGCCTTGGATAGATCGAGAAATATGGCGGAGGAGAGGAGGCCATTGTTTTTGTACTGAAGGATAGTATTTGTAAAAGAGATCAGAGCTGTAGTCGTACTGTGGTGTGGTTTGAAATTGTGCTGGGTATTGGCAAGAAGGCTGTTGTTTAGGAGATATTTGGAGACCTGTGAGCTGATGAATTTTTCGAGTATCCTGGAGAGAGGGGACAGGATGGCAATGGGGTGGTAGTTTGTGAGGTCAGTGGAGGGGCCACCTTTGTGCAGGGGAATGATGTGGGATATTTTCCATAGTGTGGATACATAAGATTCAGATATGGAGCGGTTTATTAATATGGCGATTGGATAGGCTAGGACATCAGCTGCTGTTTTCAGGTATTCAGCGGGCAGGTTGCCGGCTGCAAGTCTTGTGGGTTTTAGTTTAGTTAGGAGTTTTCTTATGCAGGAAGTGGGTACTGGTAGAGAGGATGAAGGCAGGGAGGGGTGCATTTTGGTTGGCAGTAGGGGAAGCAGATGTAGGGAAGTGTTTTTTGGTTAGGGATAGTACGGTTTCTGTGAAATGTGTATTGAAAGAGTCAGCTATGCTACTGATGGAGAGAGGGGTGGTTGGTAGGGGGGTGTTTACTTTTCCTGGAGAGAGAATAGAGTTAATAGTGGACCAGAATTGCTTGGGGTTGTTATGGGAAGAGTTTAGGGATGTCTGAGTGAAAAAGGCTTTGTCTGATTTTATTTGCTTTTTGACCTTATTTCGCAGTTCAAGGAAGAGTTGTCTATCTGAGGGGTTTTTGGTTTTGCGCCAGCATTCCCATGTTTTATCCCTGGCTTTCATAAGGCCCAATGTGTTTTTTTGTAGCCAGGGGGAGTTTTTTGTTCTGATTTTGTTTTTTTTTGGGGGGGGAGCATGGGTGTTAAGGATGTTGAGGAATGTACTATTATAGAAATTAACTGCTTCATCTAGGTGGGTGTACTTTAGAGGTGCCCAGTTAATTTTTTGAAGGGAGGAGATAAAGGAGTTGGGGTTAAAATTGGTTTTATTGAAGACAGATCTGTAGATAATGAGTTTGCTATTTTTTATGTGATGTCATAGTAGGAAAGTAGGGGAATGATCACTGAGGGAGTCAGGTAGACAGCCTGACAGGTAAGAGTTAGGGTTTTTGTTTACTAAGATCCAGTCAATAGTGGTGTGATTTTTAGGGTTTTTATTTATCCTGGTGGAGGATTGTATTAGCTGTGAGAAACCATGAAGATTTAGGTGGAGTGCTGGATGTTTGCTATTACAGGATAGCTAATCGATGTTAAAATCTCCAAGGATGACAGTTTCTTGGTATAGGGAGAGATGTGACCAAAGTAGGAGGTTTTCTAAGGGAGGAATATTTTGGCCTGGTGGGAAGTAGCAACCTATAAAGTTGATTGTTTTCTTAGGGTATATTTTGTATAGGATTTCTTCCTTGTCAAACTGGGGGGCTGATTTGGTGAGAATCTGTATACTAAGGTGGTGTTTGTACATTAGTGCCACACCACCTCCTTTCCTGGATAGTCTGTCTTTGTGGAGGATGTTATATCCAGGTTGGAAGTACTACTTCATTTTTGATGTGAGGTTTAAGCCAGGTCTCTATTAGGAGAAGGATGTCAGGGGAGTACAGGTTTATGTGGGCTTGGAGGTCTTGGACTTTATTACAGATGCTTCTAATGTTGAGAGACATTATGAGGAGGTCATTATGTTTTCTGTTGTTAGTGTTTAGGGTTGTGGGGTTTATTGGTGGGGAGTTTGTGGGTGGGTTGGTAAGTTCAGGGCCAGGGTTGGGGTGCACATCTCCACTGAGAATGAGTTTGGAGAGAGCGCTGAGTATATGTTTGATATATGTGTTGAAAACTTTGTTGTATTGTATGGATAGTTTATGTTGATAAGGGTAGGGAGTCTGATACTTTAGAGGTTGTGCTGGGAGGAGACGTTTTGTGGTTTAGGTGGTGAAATTATGTAATCAATGTTTGGGGGGTTGATGTGAGTGTGGATTGAAAGTGGTTAGGGTTTATCACTGTATTACAATGACAGGATGTAATGTAGGAAAGAAAAGTGCAGGTAAGGATTAGACATGTGTTTGGTAGTGACATGATTATGTTGGGTGGGTTGTGGTATTAGATGGTGGGTGGTGTAAGGGTGTGGAGATATTTGCGAGGTGTGGAGTGATAGGTGGATTGAGTGTGGACATGTTTCTAAGGTTGCAGTAAATGTGGATGTAGTGGGTGGGATATTGGGGCAGGGAGAGGAGCGCAGTGAGCATAGTGAACGGAGCGGGCAATAAACCCTATTGTGCACTGAACTAAATTAGTATTTGTGCCCTGAAATATTCTGCACCAAACTATATTATTTGTGCCCTGGAGTATTCTACACTTTAAAACCAAACTTCTGTGAGTAATTTAGCTTGGGGTTTGAAGATGGAAATGCAGGAATAGTGATGGCTGAGGGTTTGCTAAGAAATTGCAGGGAGGGCTAAAGTGTTGGCCTGATCGAGTGTGTGCTGCTCCTATTTGTACAAGAAAAGGCTGTAACATACACAGTTACTCTACAGTTTTACATGTAAAAGTAAAACTAATTGCAGCAGTTGTCAGTATCTTTGGGGGCTGTACAGTTTAGTTCCCCGAGTTGCTTATTCCTTGGTGGACAGGAGCACACAGGATAACCAAGTACATCAAGGGTAGAAACTGTGATGGAGAGAAGGGAATAGAGTTAGGCTATTTGCATTATAAGGCAGTTAGGTAAGGTAATAGAGTTAGTTAGATAGGTGAAGAGTGAAAAATAGAGGTACAGTTTTACAGTTCTTAACATTATGCTGACTTGCAAATAGTGGCTATTCAGAACCATGCAACGAGTTTTAAGCAAAACAGAAATTAAACAAGGCAGCTACAACTACTGAAAATGCACATTATAGTTTAAAATAACATTAAAAATGCTTGTAACCCTACTGTACTCTATGCATTAACAGATAGCAAACACTTCTAAGGCTGTAATTGTCTATAGAGAGGCTTACTAAGCCGCGTTATTGTGCTGACGCTGTTAATAACCTTTACCGCAATTTCAGCGGTTTATAGCAGTTAAATGAGTGACTGATTAGGCTATGACACTACGATGTCAAACTAATAGAGGAGAGAAACCATCAGTTGTTAATACATTAGCTAGGCACTCATTCCATGTGTTAGGCAACAAACGGAGAATTAGATTCAGCTGTAAACAATGCCAAAAAGCAGGTGCAAGCAGTATGACAAAACTGGTGCACAGTCTAACTAGCATGAGGCATGTACTATGCAGATACAACACTTCCAGACTTCTAGGCACATAGATTAAGCAGTGAAAAACAATAAAACAAAAAATAAAAATGTACAGGGAGTACACACATGATGCAGGTCGCCGATTTGAAAATGGCACCTTATTGTAGGTACTATATGATAGCTTGGTTGGGGAGGAGCTACAGATATGACGAGTGATCTAAACCCTAGGCTAATGATTGCAGGGTAAGTGTAACACACACTCTATAATATTGATTGTGCACTGAACTAAATTAGTATTTGTGCCCTGAAATATTCTGCACTGAACTATATTATTATTTGTGATATTTCTACACTTTAAAGCCAAACTACTGTGGAATAGTGATGGGTGAGGGTTTGCTAAGAGAGTGCAGGTAGGGCGAGTGTGTACAAGAAAAGGCTGTAACATAGACAGTTACTCTATAGTTTTACATGTAAAAGTAAAACTAATTGCAGCAGTCGTCATTTGGGGCTGTACAGTTTAGTTCCCAGGTTGCTTATTCCTTGGTAGACAGTAGCACACAGGATAAACAAGTACATCAAGGGTATAAACTGACAGCATAGAAGGAACTGATATGGTGAAATTACTCTCTTCCTGGAGGAACTGATGTGGTGAAATTCCTCTCTTCCTGGATTCCTGAAGTTTTGGATCTTCCAGAGGCTTTTACATGTTGTATCGAAAGAGCACATAGATCCTTGGTAACAGCATTAGTTTCCCACTAGAATCTATTCACTTCTTCTTTGAAAGACAGCTCGAGGAATGCATCCATTGACTCCAGTATACGTGAAGCAGTCAGGACTCTCCTACTGATGTACTAAATCTGATATTGCAGTAAATTAAAAGAAAGACATTCAACTTAACAGTCCTGTCAGAGCCTCTCTTCTGTTATCCAAAATCTCTGGCCACAGCAATACCTGTAGTTATGAAATTCTGAGGAACTTCCTGTACTTGTGCAATTTCTTTCTGCTCCAAAAAATGGCATTCTTCAAACTGGTCACCACCAAAGGCAGCCACACATGGCTTTATCCCTCCAGTTAAGGCTGTAAGGAAAAGGCCAATGAGTATACTGCAGTTGTGAATGCAGAAATTGTCTTCGCTGAGAGAGTAAGCACATACGAGACTTTGAGAGCCAAAAGTTTAGTAATTCACTTTCTGTAAAAGTCAGCACACTGTGATGTACCTATTTTTAACAGAATTTTAAATAGTTTGGCTAAATATTCTAAAATTAATAACATAACGTAAAGATGCACAATAATTTCAGTAAAATTTGATCACACATTGTATGCATTGATATTGTAATCATCGTCATCTTCATTCGGCTGTTCCCATTAGGGGTCGCCAGAGCGGATCATCTGTTTCCATTTCTTCCTGTCCTCTGCATCTTGCTGTGTCACACCAACCACCTGCATGTCCTCTTTCACCACATCCATAAACCTTATCTTAGGCCTTCCTCTTTTCCTGTTACCTGGTAGCTTCATTCTTAGCATCTTTTTCCCAGTATACTCAGCATCCCTCCTCAGCACATGTCCAAACCAACATAATCTTGCCTCTCTGGCTTTGTCTCCAAACCTTCCAACCTGGGCTGACCCTCTAATGTACTTATTTCTAATCCTGTCCACCCTCATCACACCCAGTGCAAATCTTAACATCTTTAACTCTGCCACGTCCAGCTCAAACTCTTGCCTTTTTGTAAGTGCCACTGTCTCCAACCCATATAACATAGCTGGTCTCACTACCCTCTTGTAGACCTTCCCTTTCACTCTTACTGGTACTCGTCTGTCACAAATCACTCCTGACACTCTTCTCCACCCACTCCATCCTGCCTGTACTCTCTTCTTCATCTCTCTTCCACACTCACCATTACTCTGAACTATTGATCCCAAGTATTTAAACTCATCCTCCTTCGCCACCTCTACTCTTTGCATCCTCACCATTCCTCTGTCCTCCCTCTCATTCACACACATATATTCTGTCTTAGTCCTGCTGACCTTCATTCCTCTTCTCTCTAGAGCACATCTCCATCTCTCCAGGGTCATCTCCACCTGTTTCCTACTCTCACTACAGATCACAATGTCATCTGCAAACATCATAGTCCACGGGAACTCCTGTCTGATCTCGTCTGTCAACCTGTCCATCACCATTAATATGGTGCATATTTCATGAAGACATTGTGTGCTCCATGAACTTAAGTGTCTAAATCTAAAAACATTCATGTTTACCAGGCAAGAGATACTTTATTTCATTTTTCATGGGCAATCACAGGAAAGAGGAAATACCATACTTTGGGGTCTCTCTATCCCGCAGCGTAAATGTTTCTTGATTATGGCATCTATAATCTGGCAAAAAAGCTTTTTGTAGCATGCAGATCAGAGAGGCTACTTTCCTGTCATGTATGAAACTGCCCTAATGCTTCTAAAATGGAATTCTTGCTCATTTAATGCCAACTTTTATCTGCAGTGGAGGGAGAGAGTCCTAATTTTGTGTCACAGTTGAAGTTGGAGCATGGTGTCATGCAGTTGTCATATGTTGGATTCAGTCAAATGTTTGGAATTAGTTCACTGGCTTGCCTCGCATGGATATAACAGTATCTCCTCTGCATCTTCTAGTCCTTAACTTAGTACCACAAGGTACAGTGTTGCTTACTGTAGGCAGTAACCGACAGGACAGTTTTGTGGAAGCGGGTCGGAGTGTTGTTGGGTGGCTTTGCAAGACTTGCATTGTGCTCTGGAGTTGCATTGGAAACGGTCACGGTCACTGACTTGGTGTACTTAATATTAACTTGCAATGCCATAACCTTGTAGAAGGGTTGTTTTGATGGTATAGTCAATGCCATAACCTTGTAGAAGGGTTGTTTTGATGGTATAGTCATCCATTCTGCCCAAACAGAAGTACCAAATTTTGCTTCTAAAAGCATTTAAGACACATTTACTGGTATTATTTATTAACATGCTGTTAATACAGGATAGCCTTGGTAAGCGTTAACAGTGTATTGAGAATGTAGTTATTCCAACAGGTTTTGTTAATATAGCTTCTCATGTTGAGGTCACTAGAGTGGATGCAGTGAGTACCATTTGTCTTGCTAATGTGTAGCATTTCCATCAGGACGTCTGCGGCTGCCTTATAGGCCAGGCAGAAGCCACCCTGAGTAGTCTGTAGGACACAGAGTACAACGGCAGAGATTTTAGTATATTGGCATAGGACAGGTGTTGGACACCTTGAATTTTCTTTGTAAGGTATCTTGGAGGTCTGCCCAGTTGTTAGAGGTGCCTGACAAGGTACATACCAAAGGGTGCATTGTACTCTATAACTGGCTTAATAAGGGAGAGTACAGGGGGGTTATAACCTCTTTTTTTTCTAGAGACAATGCCCTATTGATGAGATGATCAATGTAAAAGGCTTTTCTTACCACTGTGGAAACATGATGGTTGAAGGAGAGGTTGCTGTCAACCCGTATGCCCAGATCGGAAGATGTTGTTGTTAATGTGGTACTTTGTAGGGATGTCTCCTTTGTAGAAGGGGTTGATGACTATGCTTTTTTTAGCATTAAGCTTGAGCCCATGACTTTGCCACCAGTCATTTGTTTGAGTAAGAACTTCCTGAAGGGTGACAGTGTCACTGGGGGATTCAATGATCACACCCAGCTTGCAGTCATCTGCAAACTTTGTTAGCCACATGCCTTTTGTTTTTGTCTGTACTTCTGAAAAGTAAATTCCAAGCAATAGCGGTCCCAGCACGAGGTACTCCACTGGTCTGGAGGTGGATGGAGAGTCCCCTACTTTAACGGTATGTGTTGTATTGGTGAGCCAGTTAGTAACCCATCTAACTGTATACTTGTTTGTATTCAGTTGGGAAGTTTTTCATTGATGCCTGAGAGGGGAATGGTGTTGAAGGCTTTCAGTATCATTTTTTTTTTTTTTTTAGCATGCAGTGCCTTCATCCACAGATATGCACACGTAGTGTGCCTAAGGTAAACACAGTATATGCCTATATTGCAAGTGACATCACACTGCTTGTGTGAAGCATGTATCAGCCCATCACATAGCCTCCTGGCATTCACTTAGAATAGCAAAATGCTGCTGTAAAGCTGCTGCAAAGAAGTCAAGACCATTTCTACTGCATTGACCATCCTTTCCCGGATCTGTTACTGAAACTTATCACATGACACACATTACTCTGTTCAGATCTGCACGACTCTTGTCATCAGACTGTACTTGCTAAAATATAGCGTAATATTGGCTCTTTGTCCCATGCAAATGTGTCATGATGTTCTAGTTGTTTGTGATTTTCAGGTATGGATTGAGTAAGGTGTCAGTACATCAACGAGAGGAAAGCAATGAAAAATGTAGGTGTATAATGCCAGAATGTTGTACATCATTGAATACTTTTGAACTGGGATAGATCTGTTTGTCTCTTGTTAATCAAAAACAAATCTTTATCCATTTGAATGGTATTTTCCCAAGAGAAAGACCGGGTTCAGAACTGTCTCTTTCGGAAGCTTCCTTTACAATTAGGGTACAGTCACTGAAATACTGATTTTTGTTTTAGATTCATAGAGTCATAATAAAAATACCAGGTGGTCTGCTTCTTAAAGTTAGAGGTAAGAAAGAAGATTTGTGGGTGTAAAAACAGCAGTCTGAAATGACTATGCTTGGATGGAGAAGTCTGCAGTACATGTCCTGAAGCTTTATTTAGTAGTGCAAAGTGAATCTGTAAATAAATTACTGGTTTAGGCAGCAGTTTAAACCTGGTAGATGCTTGTAAAGAAAGCTAACCAGGAACTGCCACCCTATTTTCGAGAGACTGTTTGATGACCTACATGGAGAGTGTGTGTGTTAACAGTAAAGCTGTTTGCCTTTTTTTTTCAGTTCACGTAAACAATGTATAAAACTCTTGTTGCTTTTTCATAGTTTATTATGCAAAGCCATTTGACTGTTTTAATTGACATAAGTTATACACAGAACTCTGTTTCCTTTTTGTAGCCTGCTGTGCAGTTCTAGTCCCTAAAAAGACGCCTCACAAAATTCTGTGGCTTCAGCTGCCACTCGCATATAAATGGTCCGATAGTTAAAGCTTATGGAAGCAAGCTAAAAGAAATGGAAAGGTTGTGTGATAGCTAGATTCTGAAGCCCCTGAGATACCTGAAAAGGGAGAACTTGCACTGAAATTAGAATACTCCATTCCCATCTACAGATTCAGATTCCATCTCCTGAGTTGTTTTATTTTCTGCACATGAGCACCAATACACGTCATTCGGGTGGAGGGGGGCTGTTGTTGAAGTAGTTCCAACCTGTTCTTCTCATCATTAGTTTAAGATTACCATCAGCTTTTTTCACAACATAGTAGTCCTTGTTTGGATAGCTGAAAGGTACAGAAGACGCAAAATGCAATAAAGGCACATGTCCATCTGTTTTAGGGGAATCCGTTTCTCTAGTTTTCTTCCAGTTATTGCATGACAAATCTTAGTACATTTTAAACCTTTTGCTTAATGTAACACCAGAAACAAGAACATTATACAAGTCACTCTTTTTAGTTTGGAAGTGTCCTGCAAAATTTGATGAGAATTGCCCTACTATGGGCATAAGAAAATATGGCATCCTTAAGCACACACATCTGTCAGGGCCATTTTCAGGCACAGCCTAGGATATCAACAAAATGACTCTTGCCTTAATTAAAGAGGCAAAGTATATCTCAGAATGCAATGGATTTACTTTTATAAGTAGCTAAATAACTGTGACCACAAGGCATTGTATACAAAAGCTATGCGTGTTGTACATGTTCTTATTTTGCCTTCCTGTAAGCTGATGAGGTTTTCTGCTCTAGTAATCTGTTTGTAAGTGTGGGGATCAAACTCCGGTTTCATAGCTGAAATGATTGAATCACATTAACCCTCCTTTTTCTGATATTACAAAGACCTACATCTGGAGAGTTTCTCCCTGGGCCTCCACTGAAAATTGGCTTTGTTCCAAGTCGGACTTTGCCAGTAAACAAATGTTAAATAAAATAAATAAATATTCTCTTGAGTGTTGTTGTTTAAGAAACTTCCTACAACTAACAAAAACTATAATTTTCAGATACTTAATTTTTTTTATAACAAGTCTACTTATTTTAACTTTAGGATCAAGTGAGGCCATCATTTTCATGAGAAGTTCTATAGAAATGTTTCATGACTGTTGCTCAAAGTGTAGCAATCTGGAAAACACTAGTGTGAGTGTTTCTGCAGCATCCGAATGATAAAAATGCATTAGATGTGTGTGGGCAAATGGATAAACCTGAGCCTTACAGCGAGGGGAAACATGATTCCATCCTGAAATCTGAAGAGACCTTCTGTCTGTCCTGTGTGGATGTACTGCTGTAGAATGCCTTGTTGTAATTTTGCATTTGTAGCTCCCTCTACTGGCAGAATGATCTGCTCTCAACAGTAACTGCTTGCCTGTACAAGCAACACTGTTCATGTGGATCCTCCCTGCTGTGACCTTCTGCTTCCTTCAGACAGACTGCCATACGCACACCCTCAACATTCTAATGACATAGCCAGATTTTTAAAATACAAGGGTATTTTTATCCTGTGCTCTCTGCCTTTTCTAAATATTTAGGTACTGTGGTTAGACATGGTTCATGTCATTGCTTTCTGACTTGAACAAGAAGGAGCTTTTTTTTTTTTGGGGGGGGGGGTACTCTTGTGCTGGTAATGGAGAGAATAAGAAAAAAAAGTCCAGAGACTAGTGGCCTTCATTATCATGTCTGCAACTGGCAGGCTTTTCTGTCATGTTTTATGATCCACTCTTGTCTTGTAGAAAAGCTCTGCCTTTTCTAAATATTTAGGCACTGTGAATGTTTTTTTAATTTCTCTTGTTCAACAAGTCAGAATGCAATGACATAAACCATGTCTGTCTAACACAAAGTGTGCAGTGCAGGAGGTATGCTCTGACATACAGCTTTGCAAGGAGTGTGCTGCCCCTGCAACATTGATCACCGATTTCCACCCACCAGCTGTATTCCACGGGTGGCTAATGGCATAATGCATTGTACTAGGCTGCAGTCCCTCGTAATAAAAAAAAATATGTACAGTGGATATAAACAGTGTATACACCCCTGTTAAAATGTCAGGTTTTTGTCATATAAAAAATGAGACCACAATAAATCATTATAACCTGTACCATTCAATTGAAAAGCAAGCCTGTTAGGGGACAAATATAAAAAATAAAAAATGTATAGTAAGCTGGTTGCATAAGTGTGCACACCCTTAAACTTAATGCTTTGTTGAAGCACCTTTTGATTTAATTACAGCACTCAATCTTCTTGGGTACACAACTGTCATCAGTTAAGGAGACTCTGATTAACTCCAAGTAAAGTTCAGCTGTCGCAGTAGGATTTTCCTGACATTTACTCAGTTAACTGCTATCGCAAAAGCCATGGTTTGAGGAGCACTTACAAAGCATCTAAGGGATCTCATTGTTGAAAGGTATCAGTCAGGAGAAGAGTACTAAAAAGGTTTTACAGCATTGGATATACCATGGAACACAGTGACGACAGTCCTCAAAAAGTGGGAAAAAAATGGGACAATAGTGACGTTGCAAAGAACTGAACTTTCTCCAGAACTGAAGAAAAGACAAAGACAAAAACTTCTCAGAGAGGCTGCCAAGAGACCTACAGCAACACTGAAGGAGCTGCAGGAATTTCTGGCAAGTACTGGTTGTGTACTACATATGACAACAATCTCCCGTATTCTCCATATGTCTGGACTCTGGGGTAGGGTTGCAAGATGAAAGCCTTTTCTTACACAGAAAAACATCCAGGCCTGGCTAAAATTTGCAAAACAATACATAGTCTCCCAAAAGCATGTGGGAAAATGTGTTGTGGTTTGATGAGACCAAGGTTGAACTTTTTGGCCAGAATTCCAAAAGGTACGTTTGGCACAAAAACAACACTTCGCATCACCCAAAGAACGCCATACGGTGAAGCATGGTGGTGGCAGTATCATGCTTTGGGGTTGCTTTTCACCAGTCAAGGTGGAGGGAATTATAAATGGTTCCAAATACTAGTCACTTTTGACCCAAAACCTTCGGGTGTCTGCTAGAAAGATGAAGAGGAATTTCATCTTTCAACACAACAATAACTCCAAGCATACATCCAAATCGACAAAAGAATGGCTTCACCAGAAGAATATTAGATGTTCATTGTGTTATACTGCTGCTGTCATCACACTTGGGTTATCCTGCCGTCAGGCGGTCCTGCAGTCGGCCGAATCCCAAAGTCTTGGTCCAGCGTCGGTTGTCGTCGCTTCTTCCCTGACGTCAGTGCGACAGGGGGATAAAAGAGGCAGCCGACGCCATTTTCGTCTTTCTTTCTTGCCACGCGGTGCCCGAAGCAGAAGCAGTTTGCAAGTGCCGGTCGGCTAGCTCCTGTGATTTTCGAATCAAATTTCAGCCCGAAGTCTTCTTTAAAGCTAAGTACCCCATTGGGGAAACTTTTCTTGCCTCAGACCGATGTCAGACAAAGTTAATAATTGCATTTCTTGTGGGAAGCAAATACCTCATAAGGATTTTCATTCTTATTGTATTCCTTGCCTAGGCCCAGACCACGACATCTCTGGTTGTCGGTTTTGTGCTAGGTTCAACAAACGTACAATCACGCATCGGGCAGATTTCGCCCGACATTGTTTTGGCAGAAAACTTAACTATAGCATGTCGTCGGAGCAACCGACATCAGCAATGAGTAAAAAACCCAAGGATAAGGACATGCAACCAAGGCAAAGACCAGATACCGAGGCCTCAGCAAGGCCTACCGCTGGTTCTCCAGTTTTCAGCGAGGCGCCTACGCAGCCCCTGACTACCGCTGAGTTAGAAATTCTGACTGCCTCCCAGACTGAATCAGCTGGGCCTCAGGAGCCGGTTCCATCTCACCCCTCAGACGCCAACCCTGACGGTGATCCAGAGAGTTTGGACAGGCCTTCGGTTTCTGAAGGTGTCTTCAAACCGACAACTAACTTAAAGCCCCCTTAAAAGTTAGGAAACCGGGTCCACAGACTCCCCCACAGGCTCCTATGCCTAAAAAACAGATGCTTAAGATGGCTGAGGATTTAATTACCCTTATCAGGGGTTCACAACCCCATCCTGACAAAAGGCCTAGACTGGAGGAAGATTATCCTTCCTCTGACCAAGCATCCATTTCCTCAGCTAACTCTGAGGACCAGGATTATTCCTTCCCTCCTTATGAAGACTCAGATGCTGAAGAGTCCATTCCCTCTATCTCCCCCCCTGAAGACTACTCTTTTGGGGAAACTTTACACACCATGAGGGAACACTTCCACTGGGAAGGCCAAGATTACTCTGACTCTAAGAAAAGACTCTGTGAGTTTCTTCTTCTCCCACAGCATAGACCCCTTGCAATTCCTCCAGTTTTAGACATTTTGGATGATGTTTACACCGAATCTAGTCTAAACCCAGATTCCTTACCTCCTGCACCAGCTAAACCAGACAGATACTACCGAGTTCCTGATTCTCATAAGTTTCTATATAAAAGCCCTATTGCAGACCCCAAAACCATTTCCCATGGTCCCAAAGGGGTTAAGGCCTCTACTGATAAGAATCCACTACCCTCTGAAAGGATTCCAGAGCATTAGAAAGATGGGGGAAGAAAGTGTATACGTCTGCCACTTTGGCCATGAGGGCCTTAAACTGCCAGTTCCACATGCTAAAATACCAGCAGTACTTGATTACACAGTTAAAGCAGAAAATGATCCCTCAGACAGATCAACCTGATTTCAAAGAGATGCAGGATTTGCTGCATGCAGCAAAACAGGTGGGAAAGCATACCTTACAGTGTGGTTTTGATTCATTGGAAGCCTCATGTAGAGCAGCTGTCACAGGATCTGTAATACGTAGACATGCTTGGCTAAAAGAGCAAGCCTTACCAGAACATGTCAAAGCAAAGTTATTGGATGCTCCATTGCAGAAAGATGTGTTATTTGGTGTCAAACCAGAGGAAGTTTTAAAGAAAATGGAAGAAAAGGCAAAATCTATGCAGACAGTTAAAGATTTTTTACAGGCACAACCTCCTCGTTTCAGCAGAAACTGGCCATCAAAAAACTGGTCCTTTCCTGCATCAGACAAACCCCAAAGGGGTAGGTACAGACGGCCAAGGGGCAGAGGGCAGCCACAAGGTTCTTTCAGGCCTAGACAATGGCATACAACAACTCAAAGAGGTGGAGACGAAAGATCTCAACCCTTCAGGAAACAAACACAATGACTTCCCTCTTCGCCTGCCAAGCAAAATTGCCCTGGCAGCACCTTTGGGAGGAAAACTGGCTCTATTTCCACAAAATTGGCGCATCATAACAAAGGACAAATGTGTTCTGGATATTATTACCCAAGGCTACATATTTCATTTTCGCACTTTACCACGGATGAGAGGCATGTCAAATCTGCCTGCAAACCAATGGGCAGAGGCACAAACACAAATTTCAGCTCTCATGGATATGAAAGCAATTCAGAAGGTACCTACAAAGGAGCAAGGTCAAGGTTTTTACTCAAGACTGTTTCTAGTACCAAGAAAGGACAAAGCCTGGAGACCCATTTTAGACCTCTCAATTCTAAACACATACCTGGAGGTACCCAAATTCAAAATGCTCACACTACAGCAGCTTCTTCCCATGCTGGGCAAGGAGTCTTGGCTGGTAACGTTGGACCTCAGAGGCATACCTGCATGTCCCTATCAGACAAGATTGCAGAAGATACCTCAGATTTTTGGCAGGTACAACGCATTATCAATTCTCTGCATTGCCCTTTGGCTTATCTACTGTGCCCAGAGTATTTACGAAGTGCCTGGCATCAGTAATTGCATACTGCAGACAACGAGGAATACAAATTTATCCATATCTGGATGACTGCCTGATCCAAGCGGACAGCAAGGCCATTCTGTTACAGCATCTGGCATTTGTAACAAAGCTGCTAAGTTGCCTAGGGTACACAGTAAACAAAAAGAAGTCAAAGCTAATACCCTCACAAGACATAATATTCCTGGGTACCAGCTTAAATACAACGGCCCATATGGCTTATCTCATGCCAGACAAACAAAAACAACTGACTCAGTATTTCAAAAAGATGGCAACTTTTACCCAGCTCACTGCAATGAAAATCCTGCAGGCATTGGGGTTCATGGCATCCTGCATTCAACTAATTCCACATGCAAAGCTGCATGTGAGGAAATTACAATGGTACCTGAAAAGTGTATGGACTCAACGCAGGCACAGCCTCGAAACAAGTATACCTCTCATTCCCTGCCTTCAAAAAGAGTTCCTATGGTGGGCTCAAGCATGTCAAATAAACAAGGGTCTTCCTTTTGTCTTACCTCCAGCAAACCAAACTATGACAACAGATTCTTCAGACTACGCCTGGGGAGCACACATGGCAGAACAGTGCATACAGGGCAAATGGTCTGCAAAACAAATGCATCTACACATCAACCAAAAGGAGATGCTAGCTGTGCAAAATGCACTGACAGCCTTCAAGGACCTCTTGCATCCAGGACAACTACTAATAAGGACAGACAACACCACAGTTATGTGGTAGATAAACAGGGAGGAACACACTCCTACCCTTTATGCAGACAGGCAATGACCTTGTGGAACACAGCATTGACTTACCAAGTACAACTGCAAGCACAATTCCTGCCAGGAAAGGAAAACATATTGGCAGACGAATTAAGCAGAAATTTGGCAGATCCTCACGAGTGGAGACTACACCCACAAGTATTTTCAATGATAACTCAAAGGTGACATAGATCTATTTGCCTCCCCCAACAATTGCCAACTACAGAAATTTTGCACAAGGACTTATCATTCCCTAGCCTGGAAAGTGGACGCCCTATCATTCAATTGGACAGCATTGACAGTCTGTGCCTTCCCACCACTACCTCTCTTGACCAACGTATTACTGAAAGTCAGATCAGAGAGACCACAAATGATCCTCATTGCTCCGGACTGGCCACGTCAGCACTGGTACCCATTACTAAGGACCTTGACTCACAGCCCTCCATGGATCTTACCGCAATTCCCACTTCTGCTGACTCAGCAAAACACTCAGATCCTTCACAGTCAGCTCAGGACTTTAAATTTAGCTGCATGGAGAATACCTTGAATTATCAATCAACACTTCTGTCAAAGGACGTCCTGAATGTCATTTTGGAGGCCAGGAGGCCCAGCACCAGAAAAACCTACTCAGACAAATGGAAAAGATTTTGTGCATGGAACCAGGCTAAAGGCCAAAATCCTTGGATACCAAACATTCCTCAAATACTGCAATACTTAACTGAGATGCTACACAAAGGCCTTTCTTTCTCATCCATTAAGATCCATGCTTCAGCCATTTCAGCTCAATATAGTATGGATCCTCCCATATTCTCACACCCTTTACTAAGGCAGTTTCTCAGAGGGGCTAAGAATATAAGACCCCCCAGAAAACCCCCAACGCCAGCTTGGGACCTCAACTTCATTTTAGAAAAATTAACACTGCCTCCTTTCGAATCAGCCTTCTCAGCAGAACTACAATACTTGCCATGGAAAACAGCTCTGTTGCTGGCTGTCACCTCAGCATGCAGGGTCTCAGAACTACAGGCACTATTGGCAGTGGAACCTTTCATCATTTTCCATCAGGACATGAACTAACCCTACCTTTATGCCAAAGGTAGTATCCAGTGTGGCTTTGAATCAGACCATTCATTTACCCACCTTTTTATCCAAACCCCCAGAGTAAAGGAGAAAGACTCCTCCACTCTTTGGACATTCACAGACAGCTACATTACTATTTGGATAAGACAAAGACCTTCATAAAAACTGACCAACTCTTTGTATCCTATGCTGCAGGTTCACAAGGAAAGACTATTTCAAAACAGACCATCTCCAAATGGATAGCACATTGTATCCGCTTTTGCTACTCACACCATGGGAAAGTAGTGCCTGTTAATATTAGGTTCCATTCTACCAGGGCTACAGCAACCACAGCAGCCTTTCTCAGGGGGGTTCCAACCAAGGACATTCTGGAGGCAGCTACTTTGAGTTCAGTGCACACCTTTACCAAGCACTACCACCTTCCATTATACTCAAAAAACAGAGTTGGTTTTGCCACTGCAGTTCTGCAGGGCATCCTAGCTTCACCTAACCCAGCCACCCATCCATAGCTTTGGGATGCAACCCAAGTGTGATGACTGCAGCAGTATAACACGATGAACATAGTACAGTTTTGTACCTACCATAAATGTAGATGTTCGAGTGTATATACTGCTGCAGTCCAGGTTACCCTCCCACCATTCCCTCTACATACCAGGGTGTTAGTTATAACTCTATGTACATCAATCTATTGGATGCATGTCTGTATGGTGTATTTGCTAACAGCTAGTACTATTGTTTATCTACTAAGGTATTTTTGCATAGTTATTTGTATTGCCTTCCTAGTTGGGGGCACCTGATATCTGGGGCAAGAAAAACTGAAGAAAATGGCGTCGGCTGCCTCTTTTATCCCCCTGTCGCACTGACGTCAGGGAAGAAGCGACGACAACCGATGCCGGACCAAGATTTTGGGATTCGGCTGACTGCGGGACCACCTGATGGCAGGATAACCCAAGTGTGATGACTGCAGCAGTATATGCACTCGAACATCTACATTTATGGTAGGTACAAAACTGTACTTTTTGGAATGGCCCAGCCACAGCCCAGACCTAAATCCAATAGAAAATCTGTGGGGTGACCTGAAGAGGGCTGTGTGCAAGAGATGTCCTTGCAATATGACAGATTTGGTGAGCTTTTGCACGGAAGAGTGGACAAGTATTGCCAAGTCAAGATTTGCCATGCTGATGGACTGCTATCCAAGAAGACTGAATGCTGTAATTTAAATCAAAAGGTGCTTTCAACAAAGTATTAGTTTAAGGGTGTGCACACTTATGCAACCAGCTTATTGTACGTTTTTTTATTTTTTTATACATTTACCCCTAGCAGATTTGTTTATTTTTCAATTGAATTGTACAGGTTATAGGTCACATTAAAGGTGGGAAAAGTTTTGAAATTATTTAGTGGGGTGTCATTTTTATATGTACATATTGTATATGTTTGCGTGAGCATGTTTTTTGAGCTTGTAGCCAGCTCGTGTGTAAAAAATATTCTTTATTGTCCACGGGAATTGCTGAATGGTTGTGTTTTCCTGCGTGCAGAAAAAAAAATTTTTTAGAAGTTTTTTATCCGGTTCAGTTATATGTTTGATTATCTGAACTACCTAGGTCCTAATTAGTTCAGGTAATCGACTCTCTACTCTAGTTTTAATGTGTACGAGATGGTTGACTTTTCCATCTGCAGACTTGGAACTTGCTTAGTCACATACTGTGCATGTGTGGAGTTCCATTTGCTGTTAAAAAAGAAAACTTCTAACTTTTCAGCTTTTGGGCATACCTCCTCATTAGTGAGTACAATGATTATGCATTATTACTCTTCTGCTTGTTGCTTTAACTGCAGTGGTGGTGCTGCAGTAGTGCTGTCGCCTCACAGTTAGACGTTGCCCGTTCGATTCTCAGAGCGTCTTCTGTGTGACGACATGCGTGAATGGGTGTTCCTTCGTTGAAGGTTGTGCGTTAGGCCCGGCAAGCCAGCATGTAAAATTCTACTGCCAGTCATTAGCGGACCGGAGTTCCGCTGTGGTGACTCCTAACCGGGAAAAGCCGAAAGACACAAACAAACCCTTCTGCTTGGTGCTTTAAGATGGGGGCGCATACCTCTCAATTGTACAGATTTTCACAGAATGTCCAGATTTTTGCCTCCTATTTTTAGCCCATTTTTTTGTAAAATTGTGATTTTCTGGCAAATTATTGGCAAGTCGTTAAAGATTGAAGACGGGAAATAACGACAAGATGTTTGAGTTTTAGACTTCATATCCTTCAGACATTTCATGCTAAAGCAAAACCTGTTGTTTTAGCAACTTTCTAAGTTTGTAAGAGCAATACTTAAAAACTGTCCCTATTTTTTGGCCTTCGTACTCCCATTATTTATGGCTTTGTCCAGATTTCTTGCTCCAAGAGGTTAAGACATATGTAGCGGTGTACTAATGGTGGTTCAGTGGGGCAAGATTGAGCTGCCATCATACCTCTCTGATGTCTAGAATTTTGCAGAATGTCATGATTTTTGCCTTGTATTTTTGGCCTGTAAAATGTGTAGTTTTCTGGCAAATCATAGGTCACTCCATAATGACAGAGAATTGAGTTTCATTCCTCATAGCCTTCATCTAAAATACTTGCTTGTGCAAAACATGTTATTGCAGCAAGTTTATAACTGCAGGCAAAAGCAGCAATTCATCTGCCACTGATTTGGGGCATTTGTCTCCCCATTATTTTTGGCTTTGTCCAGAATTCTTGCACTATGAGGATAAGAGCTATAGCTGTTGTGTCCCTTTTGCTCAGGTTGCATCAGGTGACTGATAACTGAGGCAGTCTGCAAAAGAAAAATGGAGAGACTCTTTACTTGCTGTAGAAAGAATCAGACACACTGCAAGCAGAAATTAAAGAAATATTTTTTACTAAATAATTTCGGTACTTGCGTATTATCGCATCCAGATTTTTGCGGTTGCGCATTTAGAATACTTCTGTACAAACGAGGCCACAAACCACTGTAAGGTGGTATTTAGGGTCTGTTTTTTATTTGTTGTGGACTAGTTTTGCATTACAGGGTCTGTGAAGGGGAAGACAAACATTTGAGGAAACCCGCTTCCTGTTTTCAGAGTGCCTTACACACGCATGCTTGATTTAGAATGCCAGCTGCTGTTCTGACGAACAGATTCTTTTGACTGTGTGGAAGGAAGCCTTCAGAGAAGGCAAAGGCAGACCCTGTAATGATGGTTTTGGTCGCTTTTTTTTTTTTGGGGGGGGGGGTACTATTTGTAAAGACATCTTCAGGTCAAAATTAAAAAAAAAAAAAAAAAAAAAAACTGCTAACAGCCACAAAGTACAGGAAGAAGCGCATTGTCCGGCAATAAGATGTTTTGGGAAGTATTCTTACTACATGTGTAATCATGAAAGTGATTTTGAGTTTATCTGTATTTGTAAAGTATGGCCATGGGGACACTTTCTTAGCACCTTAACTGAAATTATTGACTGGAGTTTGTGTAACTCAGCACTTTACCTAACCTAGGAAAAGCAGCAATCCTTGCCCTTGACATATTTACAATCTCCTATTGTCGCAGGGTGTATTTGGTGACTCGCTTTTCCAGTAGCTGACATTGTCTTGACAAATGCAGGCACTGCAAAGCGGAGCACCACTGTGTAGTTTCAGGAGCAAAGAGGTGCAAACTCGCGCCCTTTCTCCTCTTCGTGGCTCACCCCGCATTGACAGAGTAATGATGTCCTTCAAGGATGCATCTGCAGTCATAACATATGGGTTGTCCTGCCTCAGGCAGCCCCTCGGTCGGCCGGATTCCAAAGTCTGGGTCTGGCCTCGGCTGATGTCGCACTTCACCCGATGTCAGAGCTTCTGGGGTATAAAGGCATCAGCCGACGCCATTTTCCTCAGTCTTTCTTGCCGCGCGGTGCCCGAAGCAGAAGCTGTTCGCAAGTGCCGGTTGGTCAGATCCAGAGATTTCAGCTACCGAAGACTTCTAAAAAAGCTAAGTACCCCGTTGGGGACTCTTTCTTGCCTCAGCCAATGTCAGACAAAGTAAATAATTGTTTAACTTGTGGGAAACAAATACCTCATAAGGATTTCCACTCTTACTGCCTTCCTTGCTTAGGCCCAGACCACAACGTATCAGCTTGTTTAGCCTGTACTTCCGTCAACCGACGGACACTTAGACGTCAGTCGGAGTTTGCAGAAGCGTTTTTTGGATCCACTTTTGCATATAAAATGCCATCGGAGACTCCGACTACACATTTAGCCAAAAAACGCAAGGAAAAGGACCGACACTCATGGGCCGCGGTTTCGGCTGAAACCACGGTTAGGCCTACCGCGAGTGTCTCGGTTTCAGCTGAAACAGAGTCCTCGGTTCTTCCTTCTGCCGAAAACATGCCTCTGACAACCGAGGCCAGAGAGGCCCCGGCTGAGTCGGCTACAGAAATTCCTACCAAAGAAGCAGGCGCACAAGAATTGTCTGACACCATTCCGTTGGACATTTCTACTCCTGCACATGGGGCAGCTAGGCCCCCTGCTTCTATGTCTATTAAGGCCTTCTCCAGGGCTAAAGCAGCTAAAATGTCCAAGGCCTTACCAACAAAATCTACCTCTCAGAGACCTTCCTCAAGTTCTCAGATTCTCAGCCTTGCTGAGGACCTTATATCTCTGATTAGGGGATCCCAGCCCCACCCAGACAGGGCCTCACAACCTCCTCCTGACAAAAGGCCTAGGACTGAACCCCCTGAACCTCTCTCCTCTGACTACTCCTCGGATGGATCAGATTTATCAGACCATCAGGAAGGACCATACTCACCTTATGAGGATTTGGATGCAGAAGACTCAATTCCTTCTGCCTCCCCCCCCCAGAACGTCTTGACAAATGCAGGCACTGCAAAGCGGAGCACCACTGTGTAGTTTCAGGAGCAAAGAGGTGCAAACTCGCGCCCTTTCTCCTCTTCGTGGCTCATCCCCGCATTGACAGAGTAATGTTTTCTTCTTCACAGTCCCCTTTATAGATTAAGCAACCTGTTTCCACACACACATACCAAATTATGGCAGTGCGGAAATCTGGTTGCGATAGTACGCAAGTACCATCATTTCTTACCATTTTTGTATAATTGCTACTGTTCAGACTGTCTGTAAGACGGTATGTATTTGTTATTATTGTTTAATACTGTTCAGCTTCAATATACTGGCAGGTTCCATGGAAATGCATAAGTAAGTAGGTGCGTCTGCGTGTGTGCGCGTGAGTGTGTGTGTGTTTGTGTGACCCAAATATCTTAAACCTTTAACTTTTCCAATTTGTCAGTGTTGACATTGGAAGTGTTTGGAGAATGATGGAAATGGGTTTGAGCAGACTTTCAGTAATTAATAGGCAAACAGTGTCTTGTGAGTCTGCATGCATGCTTACGTGTGTGTATATGCTTGAATGTTGTCAACTACGTTCGCATACGTCTTGAGTCTACAAACATACATGCATGTGTCAGTGGGTGTGTATCAGCATCTATAACATGCATGTGTGTCTGTGTCATTTTTTGCATTAGTTGCATGTTCCTGTGCATAGATACATATGCTTATAAGCACTTACTTGCACATGCTTGTATGTGTGTGCACCTGCCCCATCCAGTGGCAGAGGATAAAGTGACTTCTGCCCATGGCATTTTGAGACCCAAGTTGGAAGTACACTTTAATAGCTGTGCATGGACTCACACTTTTGCAAAGGTTGAAGTGGGATTTAAAAAAACAAACATTTTTTTTTCTTTTCTGTTTATCTGCCACTGCTACATTATGACAGTATGTCAGTAGTCACACTGTTGCAGTCCTCCTCGGACAACCTTGTGAAGTCTATGACTTTGGCCAGGAGACAGTTATGCAGTGCTATACCCACCCCAATAAAGGTTGGCCTGCTCTACATGGCAGTGAGTGCAGAAGTTAAGGTTGTGAGGTGTTAACAAGCCCACTACTTGTAGTATGCAGTTGATTTCCTCAGTTTCCATTTGCATACTTTCTTACTCTGTAAAAGTCTCTTAGCCAGACAGTGCTTTAGGGTAGCTGGGGAAATGGGAAAGATTTCTCAGTGGTTTCCCAGATTGCATACCTAGTACCCACTTATGAACTCCTTCATTCTTTCCTAGTTAGCCTAACACCAGCATTGGATGTTAGTTGGATGTTAGTAGATGAATGTGGGGCACTAATGTAACTCTTGCAGCCAAAAATTTGCACCGAGT
Source organism: Protopterus annectens (assembly GCF_019279795.1). NCBI lineage: Eukaryota > Metazoa > Chordata > Ceratodontiformes > Protopteridae > Protopterus > Protopterus annectens. The sequence continues at coordinate 210,606,943 of NC_056738.1, forward strand.
TGACTTTATTTTCTTTATGGTATCCTTCATAAAACAAGTAATACTGAATTCCTGATTTTTCCAGCATTCAGTGGGAGTGTAATGTGAAACAATAAAGCGTTTATTACTTTATTCAGAGAAGCTCTGCATGAGATTTAAAGACAGGCTGTCATATTTGAACTGCGGCCTCTTCTTTTTTTTTTTTTTTGTGATGACTGGGAATTGGAAATATCAGCTGACAGGAGTTCTAAGACTTGGTTGCCTAGTTTCCTTCCTCTGTTGATCTTGGTGATTCCATAACAGATTCACTAGCTTGTTCACTAGTTTTGGTTCTTCTTTTAGCATGTTGCCCTGCTACCCCAAACATTCTTACTACAGTTAATGCAGTTAGACTTTCTGGCATTGTTACACTCCCAACTGTTTCACTGAAATATGTCATTTCACTCAGTCTTAGGACTGTAACATATTGTAAAACAGCCTTTTTTTGGTGTATTACCTCTTTGTATTATTTATATGTATTGCCAAAACTGAAGATTAGGTAATGACTCGTTCGTTGAATACTGAGTAATGACTTATTCGCAAGCTGTGACAACAAAATCAAGTGTATAGCTATCCGTGCATACCCCAAATTTTTTTTTTCAGTTTGATCAAACTTAATACTCGATACACTGCTAATAAATCCTGCATATGAAACAGTATTATGGCAGATTGGAGGAGAGGGAGTATTAGCTGCACTTCCCCTTTCCTCTGGCTAATAATGCGAGTTAGGTGTTAAAGCAAAGATTTGTGTAAAATATAATTTTTCATTAATTTTTATTTATTTATTTTATTTTACATTTGTTGACCGGGCTAGTCCAGCTGGATTTATGTCCATTTTCAGTGGAGGCCCGAGGAGAAAAGCTCCAAGGATACAAACAAGATAATAAACATAAAGAATGAAGAATAAACACATTTTACAAAGGTAATAAGCAAGAATGCAGTGATTTTAGTACAGGTAATATGAATGTAAAAAGAAGACAAGTAAAACACCTAAGTAAAAGGAAGGCATTAGCTGCTTTCAGTACAAAGTTAGGTGTTATGAAGTTCAATGTATAATACATAGTTGTTAAACCAAAAAAAATATATATATGGTTTTTTTAGAGAACACTAATAACTATAGAGCTATTAAGTTATTTGTAGTCAGATAGAATATTGTAGTGATTGACTAGAGAATTATGATAGTGAATAGATGGAAGTAGTTAGTCAGGATTGGTACAAGAGCATAGCCAGAATTTGTTCAGATGTATTAGGAGTTGTTTCTTGAAGAGTGGAAGAGTGGTTAGAGAGGATATGTGTGAGGGAAGATTATTCCATATTTTACCAACTGAGTTGGAGAATAGGTGGTTACCTGCAGAGTTAGTGGTTCTAGTAATGTTAACTTGTACCTTCTCTGAAGAACGTAGTTGTGTCAGGTTATTATAGGGAGTCAGGAGGCTGCTAAGAGCAGGTGTTTTTGATGGTTGATATAGGATTTTGTGTGCTATTAGGAGTTGTTGATAGAATGATTAAAAATGTTGTTTTGAAACAACTGATGTACCTAGGACCACTGTGGTAGGTCACAAGTAAATACATGAAGGGCTTGTGATAAGCTCTATATGGGCAAAGGAGTTGTACAGCATGTTAGTGCAAGAAGGATTTTCTTTAGCTGGCTGCCACAAGGGACATCGGTATCTGAAAAGTAACTGATCATTTAGGGTGTTTTTCACTTTTCTCTACAGCTTGTTTACTTTCATCACATGCACACCAGTGGTTTCATAAGCGGCCTTCATGTCAACCTCTGGTGAACCAAAATTTAGGGTTCGCTGTGGAATTGCAACCTCTTGCATTTCTGGGATTGTCTCACAAGGTTCACTGAAGTGAACCATAAAACATTTGGATAGCCGTTTGCCAGATTCCTCTCAGCTTGTGATGAGATTATGAGCTTGTGCATGGAAAGTTTCATTGACTTTACATTTCTGATGTAGAGAAATGAACCCTCTCCAATATTTCTATGAGTTTAGCTTCATGTTCTGTTTCCTGTCTGGGTAGGATTTATATTGCATACGTTGCTGTCTTTCTTACTTGTTCCCTAAATTGTTCCTTTTGTGCCATAGTCTTATGAGAAAATTCCTAGAAATTTCTCCTCCTCGCACTTAACACCTTGTGCACACCAAGTCTTTGTGTCTCTTGCTTTTGTCATTTAGTATCTACACACTCATGTTTGTGGTTTGTTACTGCGCATCACATTACTTGACTAACTCCCACTTGATTAAGGAGTTTGTAACCACAGATAATCAGTTTTCCATTTGCTGTGCTGCAGTTCTAGTTAGTACTTTTAATGTCTGAATCAAGCCTCTCTCATTGTCCCGCTTATGATACACATTGAAAGCACCGTCAGTGTCCATGTAAAGTGAAAGCAACATTTTCATAATTGTTATTGAGTAGGATTTTAGTCAGAACTCTCTGAATATATTTAACATAAACAGACACAGGAGGTGCTGTCATTGCAGACTGTGCTGTGTTGTTTAGTACCAGTACAGCCGTGCCCTGTCAGACCACATCAGTTTTTTTGGCAAACAACTTATCTTAATTAGTATCTAATTTACTAATGGGTCCCCAAATACAGCTGTCCGTAGTACCCGTTTAGCCACCCAAATGTGTAACAACTTAGTAAACAGCACACTCAACTCAGTAACACCATGCTGAAAACATTGAGATGCACATAAAACCAAACTTCACAAAAACAAAAAGTACAAGAAGGGGTAGCTATCTGCATCCAATTTAAAATGTTTGAAAGGAGAGCTTAACTCTCTGCAGCCCCCACGCCCCAATTACTCTAAATATACTGCTCAGTTTGGGGTAGAACAATCCCTTATTCCCAAAGTTCAGGAATCTCAGTTAGTGGCACATCTATGTTTTGATATTAACTGCCCATGAAAGTTTTTTGCCATGGTGGTGTATCACATGAAGAAAGTGACATCAGTTTGTAACTCTGGGCTTTCACAATAACTTTTTTTTGGATAGTCCATGCCTCTTGTTTCTGTCTTGTAGTTTGTGGTGAAATGGAGTGTAGCAAGCTTGAGCCTGCTGAAGAGAGAAGGGTTTATCTTCTAGTGCTAGTAGAACATGGCCTGTCATCCTGCAGCTCAGAGTCGATGCAGGTTGACAGAATGCTAATAGAATCTTCTTATGTGCGATCCAATCCAAAGTTGCATTTAGTTTTTGGATCCCCCTTTCGACTGCCATGCAGCCTCTGGCTGCCTTCCCAGCTTCCACTTTAAACTAGCCTTGGATCTCCCATCACTCCTTTCTAAGTGGGTACCCTTGAATATGACCCTTCACAAGGTGGGCATGCCATCTCTAAAGGAGGTCAGTTTGCCTTTACTCAGTATTAGCCCTGGCGAGTGAGGGATCTGATGCAGAGTTGTGAGCCTAGAGTGGAGACTGTGGAGTCTTTCAAGTGACATGTTGGTCCAAATCCCTGCTTGTCCGAGCGGCTTTTGTGGTGTCATCAGAATGCTGTCAGCATATTCTTGTTTTAACCTGAGGTGATGTATGAGAATCCTAGTGTTGACCAGACTTCAAATTGGTATGTGGTTTCCGCACACCTTATCTCTCAGCATACCTCTCAAGTGTACATCGTTATAAGGCACTTTCCTCATTTTCCTCCCTGTTCGATACTGAAAGAGTCGGTCACATATTCAGTGTCAGTTTTGTTAACCTAATATACTTGGTAAGTCACAAAATAATAATTCATCAAAACAATTTAAGTGTGAAGTAACACAGTTTAAACCATCCTGTGAGCTTCCTAGTTAGATGTTACTAAGTTGTCAGTAAGTGTATCACATTTTGCCCATTTGTTTCAGGGGCTGTGTTCCACATTTTGGAGATGAAAGGTTGTGAACTACGTCTTCTAGGCTAGGAGAGCTTGGCCAATGACCACTAAATCCTCTCCCCCCACCCCTTGACTCTACCAACATCCTCGGTCCATTCCTAAAGCTGAGGGTTACTGGTAGCGCAGACAGATGACTTGCCTCTGTGCCACATCGGGCCAGCATCCAAAAGCTAGTTTTTGTTTTATCTGTGAAACAGCTTTGTTAGCACCCTTGTACTGACTTCACTGCCACACTTAAGGTATAATGGATTTTGTCTAAAAGTGTTTGTGGTGATATGTAAAACTAGAACACAGGTAACCCATTATAACTGGAATGACAGTACCCTACCTTCTGGTGACAGTGTGTCTAAAAGCTAACAGTACCAATAGCATAAATTGCATTTGGGTTTCTGGAAGCTTTGCAACTGCTTCTGCAGAGTCTGAAATGGATGAGAATATGCCATTGTGCTTATTAGTTCACACCTCAACTGTTCAGATTTTCATGGAATGTCCAGATTTTTGCCTTCTATTTCCTGTCTGTTCCTTTAAAAAAATTGTGATTTTCTAGAAAGTCTTTGAGGATTGAAGTCATGTGACGTACATTTGAGTTTCAGACTTCATATGTTCCAGAAAGTATATGCTAATGCAAAACTATATGAACTTTCTATAAACTTAAAAGCAGTTTTTAAAATTTGTGCTTGATTTTTGGCCTTTGCCCCCCCCCCCCCATTTTTTACCTTTGTTTTCACTTAGAGGTTGAGAGGTACTCGTTAGCTACAGGTTTATTTAAGTACATTTTTACAAGGTTAAGTAGTAGGTGTCTGTTCTTGTGGGTTATTTTAAGCATAGCCAGTTTTCTTATCCCATGTAAGAGTCAAACCGTGTACTTTGTGTATGTGAGGTTAAGACTGTAATCATTATACCAACTCCCAAACATAAATAAGAATATTTAGCAGCTTGTCTCCACAAACTTGTGTTCCTTCACATATACAAGTACTAGGCTAACTACCCTTGTGGGTCATTTTAAGCCTAGTCAATTTCTCTTTCAAAGGTGAGATTCAAACTCTGCATCTTGTGTATGTGAGGTAAAGAACTATTAACCATTATGTCAAACCACAACCCCCTACATTTGATTGTACCACCACATCAGACGCCATACTTATGAGTGCAGGAAATCTGGACAAATCCTATAATAGTGGAGGGAGAAAGACCGCAAAATAGGGACAGAATTTAATTATTGCTGTTATAAACTTAGAAAGTTGCTAAAATAACAGGATTTGTTAGCATACTTTTTCTGAACGAAATGTAGGTCGTCATTTAGTAACTTCAATCCTTAGTGATTTGCCTTAAAACCACAGATTTTGTAAAGAATAGACCAAAAGTGTGTATTTGGACAGTTGAGAGGTACCACCTTAAACTGTGCTGATGATCGACTTTTATACTAAAACAGATATTCTTCGTGTTTCACTGTTGCAGTCATTACATTTGGGTAATCCTGATGGCAGGTTGCCCTCAGTCAGCCTGAATTTCAAAGTCTTAGGTCCTGCATCAGTTGCTGTCACCCCTTCTCTGAAGTCAGGTCGTCAGGGGTATAAATGAAGCAGCCAGCGCCATTTTCTTCAGTCTTTCTTGCTGCGCGGTGCCCAAAGCAGAAGCAGTTTGCAAGTGCCGGTCGGCCGACTCCTGAGACTTTCGTGTTTGAGTTTCAGATCCGAAGTCTTCAATAAAGCTGAGTACCCCATTGGGGAAACTTTTTTCTTGCTCCAGACCGATGTCAGAAAAAGTAAATAATTGTATTTCTTGTGGAAAGCAAATACCTCATAAGGACTTTCACTCTTACTGTATTCCTTGCCAAGGCCCTGATCACAACGTTTCTGGTTGTCGGTTTTGTGCTAGATTTAACCAACGCACTATTAAGCGCCGGTATGATTTTGCTTTAAATTATTTTGGATGCCGGTTTAATTAATTATCCAGAAATGTTGTCTGATAGCCATCTGACTACCGGAGTTCACAAAAAACGCAAAGAAAAGGAGAGAAATAAACAACCGAGGCCCAAAACTGATGACGAAGCTTCTCCTAAGCCAGTCGCCGGTTCTCAGTGAGGCGCTTTCACAGCCCCTAATGCCCGCTACTTTAGAGTTGCAGGCTGCTACCGACTCCCATATGGAGTCAGCTGTGCCACTGGAAACTCAAGGTATTGGAGCCTCGGACACTATTCCCTCAGATGGGTCCAGAGCCGCTGAGCAGGCACCAGCTTCTGAGGGTGTATTCAGACCTAAACATCTTTACATTAAACCATCTTCAGCTTCAAAGGCAAAGACTACAGCACCTTCTAAAGCAAAGAAACAAACTCAAGAGCCACATGGACAGGCCTTTATGCCCAAAAAACAGATGCTCAAAATGGCCGAAGACTTGATTACCTTGATCAGGGGTTCCCATACCCCTCCTGATAAGAGGCCTAGGCAAGAGACTGACTATGAATCTTCAGATCAGGTTTCTATTTCTTCTGATTCCTCTTCTGATCAGGACTATTCTCTTTCCCCCCATGAGGATTCTGATGCTGAAGAATCTATACCTTCAGCTTCTCCTCCAGAGGACTATTCCTTTGGGGAAACCTTGCATACCATGAGGGAGTATTTCCACTGGGAGAGCCAATATTTTTTAGAATCTAAAAGGAGGCTCAGTGATTTCCTTTTTCTACCTCAACACAGGCCTCTAGCCATTCCACCTGTGTTAGACATTGTAGATGATGTGTTTTCAGAGTCTAGTCTGACCCCTTACTCCTTACCTCCAGCTCCTGTTAAGCCTGACAGATATTACAGGGTTCCTGACTCTCATACATTCCTTTTTAAAACTCTGCTGCAGACCCAGAATCTATTTCACAGGGTCCCAAAGGAGTTAAGACTTCCGCTGCAAAAAACCCTACCCCCTCTGACAGAGATTCTAGGGCACTGGATAGATGGGGAAAAAAGGTTTACACATCTGCTACCTTGGCTATAAGAGCCTTAAACTGTCAGTTTCATATGCCCAAATATCAGCAACATGTCATGGCATTGCTTAAACAGAAAATGTTGTTAACTCTGAATGTGCATAAAACAAGGAAATGCAGGATTTGTTGCATGCAGCTGAACAAGTTGGCAAGCATACTTTGCAATGTGGTTTTGATTCTTTGGAGGTCTGCCAGGCCGCAGTTACAGGTTCTGTAATTAGAAGGCATGCTTGGTTAAAGGAACAAAATCTGCCTGATCATGTCAAAGTTAAATTATTAGATGCACCTTTACAGCATGATACCTTGTTTTAGTGTTAAGGCAGAAGAGGTGTTAAAGAAAATGGAGGACAAAGCTAAATCTATGCAAATTGTCAAAGATTTTTACAAGTACAGCCACCTAGGTTTAGTAGACACTGACCTACAAAGAATTGGTCCTTTCCTGTGTCAGACAGACCTCAAAGGGGCCGATCCCAGGCGCAAGGTTCATACAGGTCAAAGCAATGGGGTGCTTCTACCTCCAAAGTTGGAGAAGACAAATCACAACCATACAGGAAACAGTCCCAATGACTTCCCCCTGCCTGCACCAAGCACTTATCTCCTGGCAGCACCCTTAGGTTAGCACTTTTTTCTCAAAATTGGCACATTATAACCCAGGACAAGTGGGTTCTAAATATCGTGTCACAAGGCTACAAGTTCCATTTCCATACCCTGCCAAAGACAAACAGCTGGCCAGATCTGCCAAAAAATCAATGGGAAGAGGCACAAAAACAAGTCTCACCCCTCATGGACATGGGGGGCCATTCAACAAGTACCAGAGCAAGAACAGGGACAAGGATTTTACTCAAGACTGTTCTTGGTACCCAGAAAGGACAAGGCCTGGAGACCAGTACTGGACCTATCTATTCTGAACACATTCCTGGATATACCAAAATTCAAAATGTTGACTTTGCAGCAGCTTCTGCCCATGCTGGGCAAGAATGCGTGGCTTGTGACTTTAGACCTTAAAAGAGGCATACCTGCATGTCCCAATCAGACAATCATGCAGAAGATACCTCAGATTCAAGGCTGGCTCAATGCATTACCAATTCTCTGCACTGCCCTTTGGCTTATCTACAGCGCCCAGGGTCTTTACAAAGTGCCTGGCACCAGTAATTGCATTCTGCAGACAGAGGAATACAAATATATCCTTACTTGGATGACTGTCTAAGTCAAGCAGAGAACAAGGACATTCTTCTACAGCATTTGGCGTTTGTGAAAAGACTTCTTACATGCCTAGGGTACACAGTCAATGAAAAGAAATCAAAACTAGTACCCTCTCAAGAGATAATATTCCTGGGTGCAAGCTTAAATACAACTGCCCAGATGGCTTATCTCACGCCAAACAAACAAAGGCAACTGACTACCTATTTTAAAATATTGGCAACAAAGGCCCAGTTAACTGCAAGAAAAATTCTGCAGGCTTTGGGCTTCATGGCATCCTGCATCCTTCTAATTCCATGTGCAAGACTGCATATGAGGAAACTTCAATGGTTCCTAAAAAGTGTTTGGACTCAACATTGCCACAGCCTGGAAACAATGATTTCTCTCATTTCCTGCCTGCGATAGGAGTTTTGATGGTGGGCGAAGGCTTGCACCAGAACAAGGGGCAGCCATTCACATTACCCCCAGCCAGGTAGACATAACAACGGATGCATCATATTATGCCTGGGGTGCCCACATGGCAGGAACATGTATTCAGGGCACATGGTCCTCAAACCAAATGCATCTGGTGGCGCAGTGGTGCAGCGGTTAATGCTGTCGCCTCACGGCAAGAGGTTCTTTGGTTTGATTCTCGGCCGGGGTGCCTTCTGTGAGGAGTTTGCATGTTCTCCCTGCGTTCGCGTGGGTTTCCTCCGGGTACTCCGGTTTCCTCCCACATTCTAAAGACATGCGTCTGGAGCATTTCTCCCCAGGCCTCCACTGGAAACAGGATCTGTGGAACCTAGTCAGACTTTCCCGGTCAACAAATGTTAAATAAATAAATAAAAAATAAAAAATCTACACCAATCAAAAAGAGATGCTAGCTGTTCAAAATGCCCTGACAGCCTTCAAGGACCTACTTCATCCGGGACAACTACTGATAAAGACAGACAGCACCACAGTCATGTGGTATATAAACAAGCAGGGGGGCACACATTCTTACCCCCTTTGCAGACTAGCCATGACTTTGTGGGACACAGCATTGAATTGCCAAGTACATCTGCAGGCACAATTCCTGCCAGGAAAGGAAAATACTCTGGCAGACGAACTAAGCAGAAACCTCATGGATCCCCACGAGTGGCAGCTGAATCCACAAGTCTTCAGCATGATAACAAGGCAATGGGGATGCCCAGACATAGATCTATTTGCCTCCCCTCACAACTACCAACTAAAAAGATTCTGCACAAGGACTTATCACAGACAAGCATGGAAAGTGGACGCCCTGTCAGTATATGCCTTTCCTCCACTGCCTTTCCTCCTCAAGGTACTCCTAAAGGTCAGATAGGAGAAGCCAAAGATGATACTGATTGCCCCAGACTGGCCCCGCCAGTACTGGTATCCAATCCTAAGGAACTTGTCTCAATGTCCAGCTTGGACCTTACCTCAAATACCTCAGCTACTGTCCCAGCAAAACAATCAGATCCTGAAGAGGCACCTGAGGACTTTAAACCTGGCAACATGGCGGATAATGTAGTCAAACAAAACACACCTCTCAGTAAAGCTGTGATGGATGTCATTTTGGAAGCCAGAAGGCCTAGTACTAGAAAATCTTATGCTGGAAAATGGAAGAGATTCTGTGCTTGGAACCAGGCACAAGGAACTGATACAGCTGTATCAAATATTCCTCAGATTTTGCAGTACTTAACTGAGATGCTGGACAAAGGCCTATCTTTTTCATCAATTAAAATTCATGCCTCTTGCCATTTCAACTCATTACAATACAGAGCCACCAGTCTTTTCTCATCCTTTGTTAAAACAGTACCTCAAAGGAGCCAAAAATTTAAGGCCTCCAAGGAGATCACCAATACATGGGACCTCAACTATGTCTTGGAAAAACTCACCCTGCCTCCTTTTGAGCCAGCTGCTACTGCTGATATAAGGTTTTTATCTTGGAAAACAGCTCCTGCAAAATGAGTTTCAGAGCGACAGTCACTCATGCCTGTGGAACCTTTTATCATTTTTTATCCAGACAGGGTCTCTCTGAGGACAAACCCAACATTTATGCCTAAGGTGGTGTCCAGTGTGGCTCTTAACCAAACTATTCATCTACCAACCTTTTATCCAAATCCACAGAACAAGGGGGAGAGAATTCTGCATTCTTTGGACGTACACTGACAGCTTAGATTCTACGGACAGAACCAAAGTTTTCAGGAAGACAGAGCAATTACTAGTGGCATATGCTGCAGGATCACAAGGAAAGGCTATCTCAAAGCAGACTATCTCAAAGTGGATAGGCCACTGCATTCTTTTCTGCTACTTACACTATGGCAAGCCAGTGCCTAAGGGCATTAGGCCACATTCAACCAGAGCTGCAGCCATTTCAGCAGCCTTTCTCAGGGGAGTACTAACCAAAGACATTTTAGAGGCTGCTACTTTGGAGTTCAGTGCACACCTTTACAAAGCACTATCATCTGCCACTCTACTTTAAATCCATGGCAGGCTTTGCCACTGCAGTTCTGCAGGGCCTCATAGCCGCTCCTAATGTTGTTTAGCTCCAGCCTCCCAACCATAGCTTTGGGACTCTACCCAAATGTAATGACTGCAACAGTGAAACACAAAGAACATAGTGCAGTTGTGTACACTTACCGTAAATGTAGATGTTCGAGCGTATTCACTGTTTTTACTTTTTTTTTTTTTGTTTTGTACTTTTTTAATCTTTACCTAATTTTCTGAGCTAATTGTCATTGCAGTTCAGCATAGGACAGCATTTCAAGTACAGAAGGACTAGCAGTTTATTTTGTGTTAAGTCACATATGCATTACATATGCTTGCTGCTAATATACATTATATTTAATTTCTTTTTTTAGGTGTTTTTTATTCCCATGTGCAGCACACATGCTTCATGCTAGTACACAGTATATTTTACATTTGTCTGTAGCATTTATGAGCCATAGGAATACAGTTGTACAAACACTTGGACATAGTTTGAATACTAGGAAGATGTCATACTTTGTAAGCCTAACCTAGCAAACATTTAGTACTTGGGAATGCTTATCTCTGTAATAATTTAATAACGATGCTATTTAAATGTTCATTCTTTGTCTCAAGAGCTTCTAGTTGTTTTTTTTGCAGTTTAACGCTGTTGGCATTTCTGTCCTGTGTTCAGAATCTTTGGTCAACCAAGATAAGAAGCCAAAAGAAATTAAGGAGATAAGACCCCTTTGTTCTTATCGCCATGATTGTTATAGTTAAAAGCCCTTTACTGTTTGTCTACGAAAAGGTGCATTCTGAAAGATTTAGAGTACAATATCAGCCAGTGGCTGGCTTTATATATAGAGGTGTGCTGACTCGTGTGGTGAGCCAGGAACATTGAAATGGTGGACCATGCACAATAGCAGTGCATGTGGCCAACACCCATGTAACTGTCATCCTATACAAGACAGTGTTCATTTTATTTAATACCCTTCCTTAGCTAAGGCAGTGACTGCATGCAAACTGGAGTGTGCTAGTTATTCAGTAATTACAACATTAATTTACCTAGTTATTCAGTATTTGCAACATTAATTAACTCCGTACTGGTAAAATTGCTGCACACTCCACTCCTGTCTTTCAGAAAATAAGCTTCTATTAAACTGGTCAAAACTGTAAACAAGAGTGAATGTTCATGCACAAACAACACATTGTGAGAACGTGCTTTTTATGTTTCTGTTTAAAAGGTGTCAGAACCACACCCTAAGGTAGACTGCTTTCTCTGTATTTTTGTAGCTTTCTGTGGAGAACTGCTGGGAAGAAGTCTATTATGCGTGTTTAACAAGCAGTAATTGTAAGAGGTGTTGCCAGTCTCCAAATCTCTGCTACAAGGTGTAAACTGTGTAGAATTAATACAGTAACTAGGCGTAAGATGTGAAACCAGTGCTGGCAATCCTATTGAGAAAACAGAAGTACAGTGGGGAAAGCATGCAACATGAAAGGCATGTTAACCTTAAATTACAAACCTGTGAACCATGTGTCTTCGTTGCCATCTGCTGGTCAGCTGTCAAAATTGCAGAAGCTTAATGGCCTGAAGGAGCTCTTTTTGTATGGTACTAGGGACATTTAATCCTTAGTATCATATCTGAACTCAGTTTAGATCATATCCCTGTATGCTTTTGAAAAAAAAAAACTGTGGGATAAATACGTGGCAAACATATTTTAAGTGAGTGATACATTTGGTAATGGGAACAGTTGACATTTCCCAAATATTAATCAACAAAATTCAAGTGTTCATTTGGTAATGGGAACAGTTAACACTTTATTTCCCAAATATTAATCAACAAAATTCAAGTGTTTTTTTAAGATGTTTTTACATCATAATCTTCCACAAGTTTGTGCAAAATCTTCATAAAGTACAGATGCAGAGCTTGATTTGCTGTGCCATGTGAAGCTAATTTGGTGTTGTTCGCATGTTAGAAAGAGAAAGTACACAAACAGCATTTTTGAATGTTAACATCTTGTTCATTTATTATAGTCCCAGCATGGTGAAATGCAATAATTTAACAGGTGCATTTTTAAACTACAGTAAAAAGTTATGAGGTGGGAATGGTATATATTTTAATTTCTGGATCAGATTTATATGAAACTTCATAGTGAAAGCATTGCATTCTTTTATTCCTCCTGACATCACCACTTCATTGTCCTTATTCAGGCCCATATGTGGGGTGTTGGTATGTTTTTTCATTCGCCCACCATCAGTTTTACTGTATTTGGGAAGGGTCACTAGGCATGTAAATATTCAAATAGGGGTATGTCACTGTCTGGTTAAGTGGCGAACTTGGAAGCGCAAGGTCTGCATGTGGTACTTGAAGGAAGTGAACCCAAGACTAGTAAGATAAAGCTTAGTAGTAGCTCATAACCTTAATGCTTTCTGTTGTATTGCCAGGTGTTTGGAAATGGCCTGCAGGCATCCATACTGACAATCCACCAGTTAGGCAAACTTGGTGCAGGGGGCGACTGTTACATGACTTAATATTGTGGGACTTCTGTTAGTGCCCCTAATGTGGAAGCCATATACAGATATATTATTGGGACATGCATGTTTACAACTTATTTTTTTATCAAATTTCTTTTTATTCAGTTATTTTCAGTGTGTTATTAAAAATAAATTGGTAACTAGTGAACTAAGTGTCCAAAATATGGAAAGGAAACTTAAAATAATAGAGAATGAAAAACCAAATTGCAGATAATTTAATACAAAAGTTCCAAATTAGATCTAACATAAAAAAATCCAGGTTGAAGTTAGGATATGTGAATGATAATTCAATGCAAACTTCTTGTGATGCTTTTCAGTTTTGTTGATTTTTTAATGAACCTGGGAGACAGGTTTGCATTTAAGTACTTTTTTATATTGGAGAAAAATCTTGCCAAGGAAATTTGTAGTAGTCCACTGAATTATTCTGTAGAGCTTGACTTCTGCAGGTAGTGCTATAAACAGTAATCTGTTATATTTACTTGTTAGTTCTATCTCAGATTTTAAGACACAGTGTTGCCAGGGCAGATCATGTACTAATGTCAACATTAGCATCAGAATAGTAGAATAACGTATGAACAGCCTCATGGTATTACTGCGTGCATCATTAGATTGAACTGCAGTATCTGATGATGTCCATTTCATTCTTCCTCACCACTGGGTCTGTTGGCCTTTCAGGTGGCAGAGGGGGCATTCTCTAGGCCTAGAGATGCATCTCCTCTTCTTCTGGAACCTATGCAGTCCTCATCTGGTCTGAGTCTTGGTCCTAGTTGTCCTGTCCACGAAATGCTCCAGCCCCACTCTGTTGGGGGCCCCTTCCTCTTCCGAGTCTTCCCTGGGAGGATGTGCATCGAAAGAGGATGTGCAAGAGGAAGCACATAGACTGTCCTTTGGAGTCTTTGACTGAGGATACTGACATTGATGTGGGAGAAGGGACCCCCTGATCTCCACTCGATAATATTTCCTTTTGGGACGTCCTACAGATCCTGAAGTGCAAGAGCAGATGGTCTACCCTACCTCCTCCTGCTGAGGAGTCAGTCTTTCTGGGGGAGTTTTGGATGGGCCCATCTACATCCTGGATGTCCCCGCCGGTGAACAAGCTTATTGATTTGGTCTTCTGCCACACTTGGAAGGAACCTGACACAGTGGAGCCTATCCCCAAGCATGCTGAGAAGTTCCTGACCCCCCCCCCCACCCATTGGATCATCCTCACTGAAATAAAGATATTTCGGTTGATACCATCATAGTGTCATTGGCCACAAAGAAGGAGCTAGCAGGGCAGAGCTCCTGTAGCCATCCCCCAAACAAGGAGTTTTGGGCTCTTGGACAGACATGGGAAGTGAGTATATGCCCCAGCAAGCATTACGCTGAGAGCACTAAACTGTTTGACACACTTTACACATCTTCAAAGAGATTTAGTTAAGAAATGCCCCAATTTTTGTCTGAGTGCATGTTGGAAGGAGGACTTCAACAAGGTCTCTCTCCAACTGTTGACTTTTTAACATTTTTGTCTAACTCATCAATGAGGGTGATTTTCCAATGCTGCAGAAGATACCTCTCAAGCACCCAGATTGGGCATAGCCCTCAGGAGGGCTGCTCTCTCTGCCACCAGATAGGCTGACAAACCCAGTGGTGAGGAGGAATGAAATGGGACAACACAGTTATGGTAAATATACAACTCCTAAGTTTCTTTCTGTATTGCACATAGTCTACACCAAGTGTATGTAACAGGTAAGCAATTCTATTTTGACTCTGATAACACAAACCTTTTGAATGAGGTGTATGTTGACTGTGGCACACACCTTTTGTATTAGGCATGTATAGATTTAACTGCCTTTTCACAAGATAACTGAGTGGATTATATAAGGAAGGGGAGGCAGGGGTGAAACCCCTTGCATGAGGGAGGGATGTGTGTGTGTGTGTGCTTTGCCCTTCACTTGAATGCGGGACTTAAATCAATAATAATTCAATGGAGAATTTATTTTTTTTTCATATCCTAGTGGAATTCAAAATGTCAGCATTCACAGGCTTGACTCTGAGCCTGTTAAATGTATACTTTTTCTGATCCTATGCCATGACTGAAAGTTTGTTTGAGCTGGCTCGCATCTTGGTTTACAAGAAACTAGATGGGTACCTGCCTATCAGTTGATATTGTTTCTATATTTTATCTTTTGTTCCTTCAGACTCGCAGCCATTTTTTATATTTCCTGCCTATCATCTTTGAAAGACTTGAGAGCTCATTCAGTGTAGTGCCCCCATTTCATTTTCTGCTCATCTTTTGTCTGTCAGAAACAAACTAAAGTAATATGTACTAACCCTGCAGAACAAAGAGCAAAGCAAGTCACCAAAAGTTTAGAAGGTAATGTACTTGGATACTTATCAAACCTGTAAAGGCGTGTACCTTGAGGTTAGGGATCGAACTTGTAAATTTCAGTGCCTTAAATGTTGGTACAAATGCCATTGTTTTGTTATGTTAATAGGAGGGTGCTGCTGTTGTACTCATCAAAGAACATTTATTCCTTTGTGTGAAGCACAGCACAGCAATCCTTGCTGATGAAGCTTTTCTGTGTCTAATATGTTTTATTTGGTATGTTTTTACCTTCCTGCTCAAAAAAAGAGGAGTGGTTTGTTTTTGCCTGCCTGTACACTGCTTACTAAACTAGGCATAAGCTGACTTTTTATTAAGCTATGTTTCTAAAACAAAACTCGGCAGTCCAGAGCCTCATTTAGAATACAAACAAGATGACGTACAATGTTTCTGATACATGTAGACCAGACACAAGTACTGAGCTTCACAAGCAATTTACTGGGCAACAGGTGCAGGTGTATCTGTCTTAGGGTAATGTAACATGGGTCTATATTAGATAATCTAACTTTCAAAAGTTTGACTGTCATATGATCAAACTTTTAAAAATTCAAAAATCTAATAGAAAAAAGTAAACTACATGCATAACCTACCATAACTTTTTAAGCGGGGGGCAAGCCCCCCTGCACCCCCAACACCCCCACTCTTTAAATATACCAACTCTGAGATTGCACTACAGTGCAGAAAAAGGAAATCTTCCCATTCCGTGCTGTACGGAGATCTTCATTAAAACATTTGAACTTTCAAAAATTTGATCATATGGTGTCAGGGGTGCAGCCCCTGATACCTGCTACTTCTGATTCACATACCTCTACTGAGACCCATTCAGAGTCCAGTATGCCGCGAGATGTGTCAACTGTGGAACCCGTGGATGCCTCTACCTTGGATGGGTCCGGAGCCGCTGTGCAGGCACCGGCTTCTGAGGGTGTATTCAGGCCTATGGACTTGCATATTAAATCTACGCCTCCTTCATTACTAAGGCCTAAATCTCAATCCATGTCTAAAAAACTGACACCCAGGTCACATGCATAGGCCTCTATGCCTAAAAAACAAATGATAAGAATGGCTGAAGATCTAATAACTCTAATCAGGGGTAGCCCCCCCCCCCCCCTTCTAAGACGCCTAGGAGTGAGCTTGATTATGAATCTTCTGATCAGGATTCTGTTTTTTTTCTGACTCTCCTGATGACCTGGATTTGTCCTTACCTACATATGTGGATTCTGATACAGAGGACTCTATTCCCTCTGCTTCCCCTCCTGAGGATTTTTCTTTTGGGGAAACCTTACTTACTCTAAGGGAGCATTTTCACTGGGAAAGCCAGGAGTTTTCTGATTCAAAAAAGAGGCTTAGAGATTTCCTTCTCCTACCTTAGCATAGGCCTTTGGCTATTCCTCCTGTGCTAGACATTGTTGATGATGCTTTCTCGGAATCCAGTTTGGCCCCTGATTCCCTGCCTCCTGCTCCCAGTAAACCTGACAGATACTACATGGTCCCTGAGTCCCACATGTTCCTTTTCAAAAATCCTATTGCAGATCCAGAGACTATTTCACAGGGGTCCAAAGGCATTAAGGCTTCTACTGCAAAAAATTCCTACCCCTTCTGATAGTCTCCAGGGCACTGGATAGATGGGGTAAAAAGGTTCACACTTCAGCAACCTTCGTCTTTAGAGCTTTAAACTGCCAATTACATATGTTAAAGTATCAGCAACATGTTACTGGACTACTTTAACAGAAAATGACGTTTATTCCTGACTGTCTGGAAAATAAAGACTTATGGGATTTAATGCATTCTGTTGAACAAGTTGGAATACCTACTTTGCAATGTGGTTTTGATTCATTGGAGGCCTCTTGCAGGGCTGTTGTTACTGGTCTGTGTTTAGAAGGCATACTTGGCTTAAGGAGCAATCTTTACCTGATCATGTTAAAGCTAAATTGTTGGATGCTCCTTTAAATCAGGACCGGCTGTTTGGCAACAAGATGAAGAAGTTCTTAAAAAGATGGAAGATAAAGCTACATTTATGCAAACTGTTAGATTTTTTTACAAGTTCAGCCTCCTAGATTTAGTAGGCACTGGCCCTCTAAGAATTGGTCCTTTCCAGCCCCTTCCAGGTCTTCTCAAGCCAAACCCAGACACAGCAAAAACCCCAGGGGACTCACAGAACTAAGCAGTAGGGGGCCTTCACTTCCACGTCTGGTGGGAATAATAAGACTCCCCCATATGGTAAACTGTCTCAATGACTTCCTTTTAAAATTTCCAAGCACTTATCTTCTGACTGCCCCTTTGGGGGGAAAGATTGCTCTTCATGCAAAGAAATGGGAACTCATTACCCAGGACAAATTGGTTTTAAATATAATGTCCCAGGGATACAAATTTCACTTCCACATGTTGCCAACACAACTGGTACCAGAAGAGGAAAAGGGACAAGGTTTCTACTCAAGACTTTTCCTGGTACCCAGAAAAGACAAATCATGGCATCCTATCTTGGACCTGTCTACTCTAAACACCTTTCTGGAGATTCCAAAATCCAAGATGCTGATTTGTCACCAATTACTGCCTATGCTAGGCAAAGACTCCTGGTTGGCAACACTAGATTTCAAAGAAGCATACCTGCACATCCCAATCAGGGAATCTTGCAGAAGATACCTATGCTTCAAAGCAGGCTACATGCACGATCAGTTCTTTGCACTGCCCTTTGGCTTATCTACTGTGCCCAGGGTATTCACAAAGTGCCTAGCTCCAGTTATTGCATTTTGCAGGCAAAGAAGTATTCAAATATACCCATACCTGGACGATTGTATAATTCAGGCAGAAAGCCAGGACATACTTTTGAATCATCTGGCCTTTGTAAAAAGGGTTCTAACTTATCTGGGATACACCATAAATTAAAAGAAATCACAAATGGTACCCTGTCAACAAATTACATTTTTGGGAGCAAGCTTGAATACAACTTCTGAGATGGCTTACCTCACGCCAGAAAAGCAAATTCATTTGACAACCTACTTCAAAAAAGTGGCCACAAAAACCCTGCTATCTGCAAGACAAATACTGCAAGCCTTGGGGTTCATGGCCTCCTGCATTCTTCTAATTCCATATGCAAGGCTGCATATGAGGAAACTATAGTCCTATCTAAAAAGCCTATGGTGTCAACATTCTCACAGCCTAGAAACAATGACTCCTATCATACCTTGCCTATGCCTAGAGTTCCTCTGGTGGGCAGAGGCCTGCCACCAAGACAAGGGACTACCTTTCACACTACCCCCTGCCACCCAAACCCTAACAACAGATGCATCAGACAATGCATGGGGGGCTCATCTGGCAGGGAAGTGCATTCAAGGCAAATGGAACCCAAGTCAAATGCACCTGCATATCAGTAAAAAAGAAATGTTTGCTGTACAGAATGCTCTGACAGCCTTCAAGGACTACATTCTTCCAGGACCACTAATGGTAAAGATGGACAATGCCACGGTTATGTGGTACATAAACAAGCAGAGGGATACACATTCTTACCCCCTCTGCAGACTAGCCATGGCATTGTGGAACACAGCCTTCAGCTACCAACTGCACCTACAAGCTCAGTTCTTGCCAGGAAAATTAAATACACTGGCAGATGGACTAAGCAGAAACCTCATGGACCCACACGAGTGGAAACTGGAACCAAGGATTTTCAACATGTTGACAAGCGAATGGGGGAGCCCACATAAAGACCTGTTTGCCTCTCCCCAGAATTATCAGTTGGACAAGTTTTGCACAAGGACTCCCCACAAACAAGCCTGGAAAGTGGATGCTCTGTCCTTCAGCTGGAAAACCTATCCGTCTGTGCCCCCCCCCCCTGCTCTCCAAAGCACTACTAAAAGTCAAACAGGACAAACCAAAGATGATTTTGATTGCTCCAGACTGGCTGCGCCAACACTGGTACCCCCTCCTGTGCATTGGGTTATGGTTATCTCCATGGCACCTGTGTCAGACTCATTCCCTGCTGTCTCAGCAGGAGAACCAGATTCTGCACCCTCAGCTTCCAACACTGAATATTGCAGCCTGACTAATTACTTAAACTCTCCTTTATCATCCCTCAGCAAACCTGCGATGGATGTCATCTTAGAGGCAAGGAGGCCTAGTACTAGAAAATCTAATGCTGAAAAATGGAAAAGATTCTGTGCCTGGAGCCAATCTCAAGGGATGAGCACAGCAGCACCCAATTTATCTCAGATTTTACAATACATAACTAAGATGCTTCACAAGGTCCTGTCTTTTTCCTCCATTAAAATTCATGCCACAACCATTTCAGCTCATTGTAACACAGAACCTCCCCTCTTCTCTCATCCACTGCTCAAGCAGTACCTCAGAGGAGCCAAAAATCTGAGACCACCCGGGAGAGCTCCAACCCCAGCCTGGGACTTTAACTTTGTCTTGGAGAAACTCACTCTACTTCCTATTGAGCCAGCTGCTACTGCAGACTTAAAATTTCTTTCTTGGAAAACGGCTTTCCTTTTAGCAATCACTTCAGCTAGAAGGGTATCTGAATTACAGGCCCTAATGGCAGTGGAGCCTTTCATCATCTTTCATGCGGACAGGGTGTCACTCAGAACCAATCCATCCTTCATGCCCAAGGTGGTATCCAGTGTGGCTCTTAATCATTCCATACATTTGCCAACCTTCTTTCCCAATCCACAGAACAAAGGGGAAATGGATACTGCATTCCTTAGATGTGCACAGACAACTTAGATTCTACTTGGACAGGACTAAACCTCAAAGGAAATCTGAACAACTGCTGGTAGCATTTGCTGCAGGGGCAGAGGGGAAGGCTATTTCAAAACAAACCATTTCTAAATGGATAAGCCATTGCATTCAGTTCTGCTGTAAGCACCATGGAAAACCTATCCCACAGGAGATCAGACCTCACTCCACCAGGGCTGCATCTACTTCTACAGCCTTTCTCAGAGGTGTTCCTAACAGGGGCATCCTAGAAGCTGCTACCTGGAGTTCTGTACATACTTTCACCAAGCATTATCATTTGCTAATTTTCTCTAAATCTAGAGCTGGCTTTGCCACTGTAGTCTTGCAGGGCCTTATAGCTGGCCCTAATGCTATCTAAACTCCTCCTCCCAACCATAGCTTTGGGAATCTAGCCAAATGTAATGACTGCAACAGTGAAACACGAAGAACATAGTACAGTTGTGTACACTTACCAGAAATGTAGATGTTCGAGTGTATTCACTGTTGCAGTCCTACACGAAGAACATAGTACAGTTGTGTACACTTACCAGAAATGTAGATGTTCGAGTGTATTCACTGTTGCAGTCCTGGTTACCCTTCCTCCTGCCCCCTAACTTCTTTTGGCTATACCTCTACTTTCCTTTACTATGCTTAAAAGCCTTTTTGTTGTATTTGCTTTTTTGTTGGAGGCATATCTTTGTGCTTTTATGTTTAATTGCTTCCCATTAGGGGCACCTGACATCTGGGGCAAGAAAAACTGATGTAATGGCATCAGCTGCATGTTTTATACCCCTGATGACCTGACGTCATGGAAGAAGGGACAGCAACCAACGCAGGACCCAAGACTTTGTTAATCTGGCTGACTGAGGGCAACCTGCAAGCAGATTACCCAAGTGTAATGACTGCAACAGTGAATACACTCGAACATCTACATTTATGGTAGGTGTGCACAACTGTACTTCATGCCAGTCCCACGCTTACTGTACTAAATGACTGAAGCCGTACAAAAAGGGTGGAGTGGTATTTTTAATGAAGTCATTTCAGTATTTAGTAAGAGAATAAAATATTCTGTCCTACAGTATGGCTTTAATTCATCCGGGACAGTATGAATTGGAACCCAAATGAAGGAGAATAAACTGCTGAGCTCAGTCTGTTGTACAGTCTGTATAGCAGAATAGCTGAGATGTTTAAAAAAAGGGTTATAATGTGGGGACCATTAGGTCTGTACTGGTTTGCAGAATGTTTTTAGTCAGAGTGGGCTTTATGGTTGCTCTGAGTAAGTTCTTAGTAACTCATCAGTATATCAGCAGTTTTCCATTATGCGCCATAATACAAATAAGTGCACGTTTAATGGCAGGTTTTTAACCTTGACAGACTGCTATAGTATGTTGTCCTAGGAACAGTGTGTTGAGATAGCAAATAAAGTACACACAGCAGGCTATCATCTTCTGTCTCACTGTCAGCCTTTATTTGTTCTGTTTGTCTGTTAAGAAATGACCGCTGAAGTACAATTTCTGTTTCTCATGATTTGTAGACAGGTACACTGATGGTGATTCCTTGATCTGATCAGTAGCATTTTAATAATGGTAGTTTATCAAATTTCATGTTGATAGTTCAGAATTTTAGGAAACTGGTCACAACCAGTTTGTCAGCTCTGCAGATGGAGCAGTGCTCAGAAAATTTGTTTTGTATGTACCACTGGAAGCACAACTCCACCCAACATGCATACATGTACGTGCACCTACACACATCCATACCATTGCCCTAAGCCAAAATGTGTTTCACATGACAAGTGTTTTGCTGATTTTATTTATTCTGGTTCATTTTTAAGCCTTGCCAAGAAAGCTCATTACTGCACTTAATGACTGGAGCCGCACAAAAAAGGGTGGAGTGGTAAGAGAATATGTGCTTGCTGCATTTCATACCTCGACCACAAAGGATCTTTTATCCATTACTGTCAGATCAATGCATCCTTTGTCGGGAAGGCATAACAGTTTTCATTGGATCTTTTGTAAATCTCTTTGTCGCACACAAACATACTTTCATTCTCAAGATGTGTATTACTACCACTGTTAAATATTCCTCATACATTTTTTAACAGCAAAATCTGATTTTGCTAATGGAGTTGTAGATACAGTCTGAAGCCTTCCCTATACTGTATACTGCATTACTTCTCTTTCCTTTACATCTAGTATGTTTGTAAACATCTCTGCTGTAAATTCCTACAAAGTAGTTTTGCTTGCTTTTTTATTTTTTAGGTTAAGATGAAAGTAGGCTAGTCCATAGACACTTTTCATGAAGAACCTGGAATACAAGGGCAATAGTAAATACAATGTACTTGGACACTTGCGCACACACACACACACACACACACACACACACACACACACACACACACACACACACACACACACACACGTGTGTAGTAGTGAGAGGTAGGAGTAAACCAGAGATACCTGGAGAAATGCTCGTGTTGACATGGAGAGAACATGCAGACCCAACACAGGTAGTGACTGCAAGTCAAGCTTGACCCCTGCAGGTATCTTCCCCCCTATTCCACTATGTCACACTGTTTCAGCAGTCCCATTCCTTGACAGGCAAATTACACTTTGACAGGTAAATGACTTTCCATTACTGCTGTTCTGTCTTTGTCAGGTAATGTTCCCCTGCTGTGTCACTGTTATCCCGCACATGTGTAGACTACTCTAAGGGGTTATTGAAGACATCATTCCTGAATTTTTCGTGACAGTTTCTGAAGAATCACATCTCAGCAAATGCATCACTTCAGCTCCAACTAAAGATTTGACGTGCTGATAGTCTATAAATATACTTTATTTTTATGGAAAACTAGAAATGGCACTTGATAAGAACAGTTTTAACATGCTAATTCAGATCACCTACTCCTTGTTTGTCAGAGCATCAAACAGTGCTTCTGCTACAGTCATTGTTTGCTTGTTTGGCAGTAGTAGTTTTAGAGTGGAACCTAGAGTCAGACCAGTGTCACTTTTATAGAAAAATAATGCACCATCCCAGGCAGTCTGTAAACCCTTGGACTCTGCAAGTATATGTCTAGTACAACATAAGTAAGTGAAATGCAATGATCTTCATACCTGAACTAGTCAGAAGACTAAGTTTGTTTTTTTCCCCTTGTTAGTGCTGAATGATTGAAAACAGAAAGGTGGTAGACGGACAGAGCTGGGAATTTTCTACCTGAAGGTAGAGCAATAATTTCAAGGTATGTATATGTTTATTACCCATGTATGAACTTAACTGTTTAAAACTGTTTAGTGCTCACAAGTTGTATGTTATGGCATTTCATTTTTTTATATGTGGTTTCTAAGGAGAAATTGCAATTGACTGAGGAATTCACAGTAAGAGTGAAGGTTTGACAGCATTCTTGACGTCTGGTTTCTATGGCCACCTACTGTTTGGGCAATCAGTTTCATGCCCAGTAACTGAATCTGTAAATCTTAGGCTGAAGAGGAGACACTCCAGCTTAGAAATCAGTGACAAGTCCATCAAAACACACACAGCCCAGGAAGTTTTGCACAAGCAAAGTTATATCCCATTTGTACCACTGAATGGCAGTGCAACTTGTAATTGCAGGTCAGACATGGGCGCAACCACTAGCAACACATATTAAAGATTTCTCTTCCAGATATGTACCAAAGTGTACAAGGCTGGATTGATAAGAAATGTTACTAACCGGGGAAATAGCTGTGCACCTTGCAGGAAGGCCACACGTGCAGACTGACTGCCATTCTTCTTCTTCTTCTTTTGGCTTTTCCCAGTTAGGGGTCACCACAGCGGATCACCTGTCCGCTCATGATTGGCAGTGGAGTTTTACGATGTCGAGTTGCCAGCCCGGCACCCAACCTTCCACAGAAGGCACACACATGTACGCACTCACACCTAGGGCCAATTTAGAGTGTCCAATCCACCTACAGCATGTCTTTGGGATGTGGGAGGAAACTGGAGCACCCAGAGGAAACCCACGTGACCACAGGGAGGACATGCAGACTCCACACAGAAGGCACCACAGCTGAGGATCGAACCAGAGAACCTCTTGCTATGAGGCGGCAACGCTAACTGCTGCACCACCGTGGCCACCCTGACTGCCATTATGAGTGCTATTTTGCTGCCACAATCTCCATATTTTTTACTCAGGACAAATACAAAACCTCTTCATGCCAGTGGTGATCTAGGAGCACTGTCTTGTTAAATGACTTGCTCAGTCATGCAGTAGACAAATGGAGATTGGGGGAATCAAACTCTGAATAAAGGTTGAAGATCATTATCACTTTATATCTTTAATAATCAAAGGTATCACTGGTAGACTCTTTTAGGCCCATCAAAATGTACAAGATCCAGGTTAGGCTTTTATTAGCTCATATTTAAGCATTTACACACTGTTATCAAACCAACATCCAGAGCTGTGATGTGTGTCACTTGTATAGGTATGTGTATTGTGTGTATGTAGCTTAGCACATGAAGGTTTGTCATCTTAGTGTGTGTGTGTGTGTGTGTGTGCATGAATTTTGTACCACATAGCTGACTTGGTTGGCTCAACATTGGTCCCTCATCACTTTTTCCATGCATTAACTGTTTCCCATGCAGTATATCTTTCATGTTGCTGTGCCATTGTTGTCCTGCCAACTTTCAGTATGTCATGCAGCCTTTAGTAACAGAGTTCTGCCAATGGGTCCCTGTACAAGCTTGTCTAATAGCTTTGGAAGTTAGGCCTGTATAGACCATGCTGTTTTGTGTGGACAGCTTCCAGCAGTCAAAGCCAGCCTATTTAAAATATGTAGACAGCCCATTTTGACTTAATGATTTCACTCCTTATCTGCATGACTTTGCCTCACTGATAGTTGCCTGCTATAGGTTGAATGAGTTCCTGGTCAGCACAGCGCATGGCAGCCTGTAGGTAGCACCTTGTTGTCTGTGTACTGTTTAATGTCCTTATATTGTTAGTACTCTCCTTCCATGATGTTCAGACTTGTAGGTTTGCTAACCAGCCTATTGATGACACATGTTTTGTATACAGCCTCTGATGATGCTCTTACCTGTTTGGAATTTCCAGATTTTGATTTTGCTTGGTACAGACCATGCCCAGGTGTATATCCTACAGCCATGACACCATTCATCTTTATTTATGTTTAGCTGGTGACATAGCTTAGAACACTGATTTACTTAAGTGCACTCACTGATAGTTTAATGATATTTTACTGGGCATGTTATTGGAGGGTAGGAATGTGGTAGCTGATGTCTGTCAGTATAATGCCTTGTTACAATGTGCTTTGGTTGTAGACTAATACCGAATGGTCAAATGACTTATTTACAGGTGTGCATAGAACACTTGCCACTGTAGCCCTGTAGTCTGCAGAAGACAATATGATGCCCTTGGGTACCGGTGCTGTCCCTCAGGAATGCTCAGAGTTCAGATTGCAGGTAGCAGTGGATGACTTCTCCCTGTCCAATATTTGCCAACTCTTATTTTTTAGAGGAGGTGACATAATGACCATACCTTTTTCCTATTCCTTACCCTTCTTTTCATCCCCTAAGCTTACTCATAGTGTGACAACTCTTTATTTATATAATTACACAATATGCCTCTTTTATTGCGACTTTCTGTATTCTACCTGTAACTTGCACTGTACCTGCCTTCTGCACTGCAAAGCAATTCTGCCCTCTATGTAATTTTTGCATTGTACCTGCCATTGGCACTGTGAAGTATTTCTGTCCTCTTTGATTTTTTTCTGGGTTAACTTCTAATGTTCTTTGTAAATATAAATGTATTATTTCCTCTTTTCCCAGACCTTATCTCCCAGACTATAGTATATTATTAGACCTGTATTTTTAGTATTGTACCTGCATTTTGAAATGGGAGGTATTTAGACCTCTATTATAATTTCTGTATTAACCTTAACATAATTGTATGTAAAAATGTTTTTGTTATTTTTTGCAAGGAGCTTATCTCCCCGGGCCTCTATTGAAAATGGACATGTATCCAGTTAGACTAGCCCGGTCAACAAATGTAAAATAAAAATAAATAAAAATACTGCCTAGGGTCTCATCCAGCAGTAACTATGCAGTTACTGTACTCTGTGCCAGACTAGAGTCAAGCTGAACAGGGTCTTCTTTCCCCGCTGATTCTGCCAAGCCCGTTCCCTTGGCTGTGGTTTCGCTAGATAGTAGGTAGGGACAGTGGGAATCTTGTTCATCCATTCATGCGTGTCACTAATTAGATGACGAGGCATTTGGCTACCTTAAGAGAGTCATAGTAGCAACAATGGCAGTTACTACTGTTGTGAATGTCAATGGTTTAGTTTTCATTTACAGCCCAGTAGTAGCTAAATTTGACTTGTTCAGTCAGGGCTGCAGACAAGGAATGACCAGTCAGTAGTGTGGCTTATTAGAATGCCTATTTCTGGGCATGCACTGGGTACAGATAATGGGGTAACTACCCTGCCAGTGTAAAGGGTTGTATTGTAGCCTGTACATCTGCAGCATCAAAGACACTTGTTTCATTTTTTTACAAGCATCTTCATGAGATATGTTGTTAGATACACACTGTACCTTAGTTATGGGTATGGTGTTGTGTGCCTAGCTTTCTAGTTTTTCTGCACTGCTAGGATACTTGTAGTGTTATGTTAACTGTCTGCATGTGTGCCACGATGTCCAATTTCCTTACCTGCTCAAGGGAAAGGGTCCTGGTGAAGTACTTCTCAGTCTTCAACCCACACATCTCAGCTATCAAAGGCCTCTGGTAAGCCCCCTTGGAGGCTTTCATGCCTATGGAGCTGAGCACATTGCACCAGTCCAAATTCCCATATGTGGAACTCTGACCGAGTGCCCTGCTGTGAATGTCTTTCATGTTTCATAGTTGCTGAAGGGGAGGACTTTCAAACCATGATTCTGGTTGGGGAAGATATTCTACTTGAGGTGTTTAGGCTTGGAGCTGGCTACCCAAGCCAAAAGGATCCAAAAGCACAAAGGGCACCTGCCTCACTGAGCTCCTGCAGTTACCTGAGACTCGTATGACTGACAGGACCTCAGTCCTTACCACCACTTGTTTATCCCTAGGAATGGGTCTCCATGGCTCAAGAATTCCTTCATGTTATGCAGAGCTTGCAGTCAAGTGGAGATCAGTCTTTTATTGTCTGCAGTCCCCTGTGATAGGAAGAGGAAAGAACCCTCCCCAGAGAGGGATTCTGACTCTTCAGACTATGGGGGAAAAGAGTTAGACAATTCTCCTATTAATTCCCCCTTAGGGTATGACACAGACCCTGATGACACCATGTCCTCTACTCTTTCCACAGATTATACTGTCTTTGGAGATGCACTTTGCAGAATGAAAGACCACTTCAAATGGAAAGCCAAGAAGGTATTAGGTACCCAAAAAAAAGTATTTTGGTTTATTGGGCCTGGATGCCACTAAACCTTTAGCATTTCCTCCAGTCTTTAAAGTAGTAATGGTTGCCTTCTTAGCTGCTTCTAAGAAATCTTGATAGCTAGACTCCTGTCCTAAAAAGTCTTGATATGTTTTACGGGGTCCAGCAGTCCAAAAAATCTGCTGATTTTGGAAAATGATGTACACAGCCATCACCTTGGGATTTAGAGCCATTAACTGTTGGAATTGTACATGTTTCTGAGCCTTCTCCTTGACCAGATGTGGGAGAAAATCAGAGCATTTGTGGATCAGAAAGCAAAATTATCTGACTTCATCCATTATAATTGGTCAGGTTGCAAATCACATTGTCAGTTGTGGCTATGTAGCCTCCAGGGTGGCTTCCATACTTGGTGTTACCTGGGGATGTCTTAAATTGCTGAGGTGCCAACTGCTGACAAACTATGCCAAAATGCATCTCCTTAATGCACCCATTGATGTGCTGTTTGGAACCCCTAATGGATGTATAAAGTTGGGGGGAGATTATGTTATCAAACAAGAACTGCCTGTCGTTCTTTACGTTACTAATCCAGCCAATGAAAGGGGAAGCAGGAGAATGGCAAATAGGACTAGGAAAAAAAAGTAGTTGGGAAACAAGAAAGAGAAGTCTGGGAACCCACAGTGTCACGTTTCCCAAAAGGAGCAGTCATGACTAAAAGGAGCTTCTCCCTTTTCATTCATTGTCCCCAGCTAAAGTCTTGCCCCTTTTAAAAGATGGAGTTCCTGGATATCTTTCTGTACTTCAACAGTCAGAGGACCTAACTTCCTCTGAATAAAGTGGAATCTCTTCTACAATACTTATAGGTTGTGGCACAAAAGACAGTGGTCATGGTTATGGAAATCTTAAGTGCACTAGGATTCACACTCCACAATCCTAATGTCCCCCTGAAACACATGGAGCCAACACCTTTAGTCCCTGCAGGAGGTGACCTTAATGCTATCTTGCATCATGGGATCTAACATAAATCAGGAAATGTGTAAATGTAAATGAAGTGATGACCTTGATCTAGGCTCTTAAAGTTCAAACTCACTTGAAAAAAATGTTGCAAGTGGCAACAGTCCTGTAGTACACAAGCAAACAAGATTGGGGGGGGGGGGGTGTACTTATCCCTTGTGCAGGTTGAGTTCTTCATTTGCAAATTACCCTTAAGGCAGCCTACATCCCATCCCAGCTGAACCCAAAAGCATGTCAGCTGCAGAGCACCATGAGTAGATGTTACACAGGTATGTTTTCTTCCAATGACTTGTAGGTAGCATGTCCAAGAGAGAAAATGATTTGCTTCTCCAGGCAACAGATAGCTGAGGAAGTTTGATGCGGAGCACCACACAAAGAAACTTGGGTTGACTTCTCCTTCATATGAACAGGTTTCCCCAGTGTGATCCAGAAGTTAAGGGAAGAGAATCCAAAGTGCTCCTAGGAGCATAATTTTGGGCCAAGCAATACTCTGTTTATCATGTGGTTCACTGCTGCCTTAATTGTGTAAGGGAACTCTGCCACAGGCTGAGGCCTGCCTCTGGCCAGCTTTTTAGGCTGATGTCTGCATCTGGCCAGCTTTTTAGAGCCAGCATGTCACCCTGATCATAAACATCTCCA
This sequence comes from Protopterus annectens, assembly GCF_019279795.1. NCBI lineage: Eukaryota > Metazoa > Chordata > Ceratodontiformes > Protopteridae > Protopterus > Protopterus annectens. The sequence goes on from NC_056738.1 coordinate 210,636,109, forward strand.
TGCACCCTGTATATAGGCCGATGTAGAATGGGTCATTTTCTGTTCGGTCATGCTGTGTTTGTTGCAAGCTGTGCAAGGTGTTTGAATAGTCCATTAGGCTGTGTCAGTACTGTTGAGTCAAGCATCTAACTGGATAAAACCTCCATTTAATAACCCCTTTTCCTTACATTTGCTTACAGAAAGTAGTGCTGTATTATTTTTGTTGGGGGAGAGGGGTAGCTGATGTCTGCTGCTTTTTGTTATGTAGTTGCAAGCATCTCCTGTATGTTCTATTTCCTGGATAGCATGCTGAATACCTCCATGTCAGGAAAGAAGTGTGTCTGTAAGCGACAAATATCATTTAAGGACAGATACAGTAAATGTGTGTAGTACTTTGGCTTGGAGCACAGCATAAGTAACAGCAAGATTTACCAGGAAATTAGGCCCAAGACCTTACTCGTGAGTTCAAACACCATCCAGTTCAGTTCTGCCATAAGAGAAAGAGACTTGCATCCCTAAATCTGAAGTCCATCATGTCCTTAAATGGTTACCTAACTTCCTGGTCTAAACAGAGTTATAAGTTTGAAGTCTGCTCTGCAGTCCAGGCAATTAGAGTAATAAATTATTGGCCTTTAAAGTTAAGTAACTGGTTTTAATTGCATTGGCTACATTTAATTGCATTTTAATTTAGGTTATGTGACCAAAATGCAGGTATTAAGACATTGTGAGTGTGGGTACTATAAACTAGATATTGCAGACAGATATTAAGGGAAAGTTTGGAATTGATGCTGCCATTCTGCAGGACTTGTTGTAACCCATCTATTTCTTTTACCTCCCACTCATCCCAATAGTTTGTACTGATGAGTATGGAGAACATTATACAGTTATAGAATTGTGCGTAGTAAAATCAAATATTCATGATAATCCCTGTTGCTGTACTGTTTTCCCTCCCATTATACTGTCTTCTCTTCCTTAGCATTCTAAGGCTGGGGGTTGGATATTCTTTGCTGTATAATTCACATTGTCCCTCTTCCCATATCTGGACATCGGAATGCAAAGTGGAGGGCAGAATAACAAAACTAAGTACAGACAAGACAGTGTTCATGGCAACAAGTGGGCGAAACAGAAAAAAAGGTAAAACATGAGATGGTAGGGAAATGGTAGAAAAGGATAACAGTTTCAAGTATATGAAAAAATGTAGGTGAGAAGAAGGAAAACCTGAATGAGGTGGTCTATAAAGTTAGAATCAGGGGTGCTGCAGCTGACAGCCACAGATTGGCAGAGATAGTGTGCAACAGAAGAATTCCAAAGGAGCTGGAAATTAAGATGTACAAAACAGTGATGTGACCTGTGCTTCTATATGGCACACAAACCTTGATAGGGAAGTAGAACAGCTGATGAAGCTTGAGGTGATGGGAGGGTAAGTGCTTGAGATGTGTAGTAGTTTGTACATTCTTGACAGATGAAGGAATGAAGACATCAAAGCAGAAGGCAAAGTAGCTCCATTTGCAAGATCAAGGAAGGGAGAATTGGTTGTGACACGTGCAGGATAGCAAAAGCAGGTTTGGGAAAGACAGGAAAAAGATGAAGAGATGTGGATGTGGAGTCAAGTGATGGATGGATTGCATAAAAAAATCTGTTGCAATCTGGCATAACTGTTGAAGATGACAGGAAAGTGGCACTGAAACAAGAGGTGGTGATAGTTGATGCAACACCCTGACACCATGTAAAAATGGAAATTACTAATGTTGGTGCTGATGATTCCTTGTTGTGCTGACATTTTGATTGTGGTTCAAAATGGTTGTAGAATTAAGTAGCACTGTGTTTACAGATTCAATAATACATTGAAAGTTAAAATGTATTTGACCAAAAGGATTCTTTAACACATCTTGCATATGACATTGAGTCCAGAAAGTCTAGAGTTCTCCCCAGAGGATTAACAAGAAATACTTTTACTGTGATAGGTCTTTCCTCTCCTGTTAGCATTTATACTGCCTCTGGAAATAGTAGAAAAATTGTTGCTCTGTGATGTTGTTTTAATTGTCTTTTTTTAATTTCTCCAAGTCTTTTGGGTTTCTAATATTATAACGGGAGTGGACCCCATTAGTAAGCCAAAGTACTATTAAAGTTCATGAAATTAGTATTGTTTCAATCTGATGTCAGCCAAAAGTGCTCTTTGCAGCACCCGCAATGTGCCCAGTAATGACTCCTGCAATTCATATGGGCTTACATTTTATTTATTTATTTATTTATTGACATTTGTTAACCGGGTTAGTGCAGCTGGGTTTGGGACCCATTTTCAGTGGAGACCCGAGGAGAAAAGCTCCATGAAATACAGCAGTTTACAATAGAGGTTATACAATCACTAAGTAGATCTTTTACAAGCACAGTTTACACAAATTGATGATAATACTTAAAAAAAGGGACAAAAGTTGTACAGTGTTGAATATAAACAAATTGGTTTCATGTATTGGTAACATGTCTAAATACGACTGTAGATTCTTTTTTATAAGACCTGTCACTCCCACTACTATTGGAACTATCTGGGTATCTTTCTTCCACATTGCTGTCATTTCTGCCTGCAAATCCTGATATTTTATGACTTTGTCTTGTCTCTCTCTGTACACAAAACACTGTAGTCACTGGGTGCTGCGATTTCAACGATCAATGCTACTTTTGTCTTCTTTTCATCGACCACTATATCCAGTTTTCTAGCATCTGTCTTTGGAACTGTTGGTAATGGGTGATCCCATGTGATGTAGACTTCATTTTCTATGATGCTTTGTAGTTCATGTTTCTAGTGATGTTCATCATGTTTCACTGTTGCAGTCATTACAATTGGGTTATCCTGCTGGCAGGCTACCCGCAGTCGACTTGGGAATTCCAAAGTCCTGGTCCAGCGTCGGTTGCTGTCTCCTCTCCCTGACATCAGGGGTATAAAAGATGCAGCCGATGCCATTTTCTTCAGTCTTTCTTGCCGCACAGTGCCCGAAGCAAAAGCAGTTCGCAAGTGCCAGTCGGCCGACTCCTGAGATTTTCAAGTTCGAATTTCAGATCCGAAGTCTTCATTAAAGCCAAGTACCCCACTGGGGAAACTTTTTTTCTTGCTCCAGACCGATGTCAGAAAAAGTTAACAATTGTATTTCTTGCGGGACGCAAATACCTCATAAGGATTTTCATTCTTACTGTATTCCTTGCCTAGGCCCTGACCACGACGTTGCTAGTTGTCGGTTTTGTGCTAGATTTAACCAACGCACTATTAAGTGTCGGTACGGTTTTACATTTCATTATTTTGGCAGAAGATTTAATTATATAATGCCGTCGGAAAAGCAGACTACCGGAATTTACAAAAAGCGCAAAGACAAAGAAAAGGACAGGCATCCAAGGTCCAAAACCGACGATGAGGCTTCGGCTAGGCCAGTCGCCGGTTCGCCGGTTCTCAGTGAGGCGCTTTTGCAGCCCCTGACGCCCGCTACCTCAGAGCCACAGGCCATGTCCAACTCCCACGTGGAGCCGACTAGGTCACTGGAAACTCAAGGTATTGGACCCTCATTCCCACAGATGGGTCTGGAGCCGCTTAGCAGGCATTGGCTTCTGAGGGTGTTTTCAGGCCTATACAGTTATATGTGAAAACGACTTCAGCTTCAAAGGCAAAGACTAAAGCACCTCTAAAGACAAAAAAACAAGTACAGCATTCCCCTGGACAGGCCTCCATGTCTAAAAAACAGATGCTTAAAATGGCTGAAGACCTAATTACTTTGATCAGGGGTTCCCATCCCCCTCCTGATAAGAGACCTAGGCAAAAGACAGAATATGAATCTTCAGATCAGGTTTCCATTTCCTCTGATTCCTCTTCTTCCTCCCTTGAGGATTCTGATGATGAAGAATCTATCCCTTCAGCCTCTCCTCCTGAGGATTATTCTTTTGGGGAGACCCTGCATACTTTGGGAGAGCCAAGATTACTCAGAATCTAAGAAAAGGCACAGAGATTTTCTTTTACTACCTCAGCACAGGCCCCTTGCTATTCCTCCTGTTTTAGACATTGTAGATGATGTTTTTACAGAGTCCAGTCTCACTCCTGACTCTTTACCACCAGCTCCTGTTAAGCCAGACAGATACTACAGGGTTCCTGATTCACATAAATTTCTTTATAAAAACCCCTGCTGCTGACCCAGAGACTATATCTCAGGGTCCCAAAGGAGTCAAGGCGTCCACTGCAAAAAACCTTATCCCCTCTGATAGGGATTCAAGGGCCCTGGACAGATGGGGGAAAAAGACTTACACTTCTGCTACCTTGGCTATAAGGGCCTTAAATTGTCAGTTTCATATGCTTAAATATCAGCAATATCTTATGTCATTACTTAAACAAAAAATGTTGACAAATTCTGAATGTGCAGAAAACAAAGAAATGCAGGATTTGTTGCATGCAGCTGAACAAGTGGGGAAGCATACTTTGCAATGTGGCTTTGATTCTGTGGAGGCCTCCTGCAGGGCCGCTGTTACGGGTTCTGTCATTAGGAGGCATGCTTGGTTAAAGGAACAGAATCTGCCTGATCATGTTAAAGCAAAATTATTAGATGCTCCATTACAGCATGATACCTTGTTTGGTGTTAAAGCAGAAGAATTGTTGAAGAAAATGGAGGACAAAGCTAAATCTATGCAGACAGTCAAAGATTTCTTACAGGTTCAACCTCCCAGATTTAGCTGGAACTGACCTGCAAAGAATTGGTCCTTTCCAGTGTCAGACAGGCCAGAAAGAGGCAGATATAGGTTCATAGGTTCATACTAGGCTATCTGCCCTAGGGCATTTATAAGCCTAGCCAGAATGTGTTTGGCTTTCGCCACCCGTTTTAAATTTATTTTGCTATGCCCTTTTTCGAGGTTAGTATACTGTGCTTCTGTCTAACAGTGACACAGAAGTGATACCCGGGGTAAACCTACGATCTCCCATCCACTCATCAAGATTTCTCTTGAAGAGAGTCAATGAGGGACTCTGCCTAACCTGGACTGGGATTTTATTCCAGAGTGAAGGGAGCCTCTGGGTTATGAATCTGTCCCTCCAGCATGTCCTATTTATTTCAGTGCTGAGGTTCAAGCCTCTCGAGCGCGTAGCTCGATGGGATTTGGATTTTCTGAGGTGCAGCATGTCCATTAATTCTGGGTTGGACATGGCTTTATACGTCAGGCACAGATCGCCTCTGAACAGGCGGTATGCCACTGAGTAGAGCTGGAGTTTCTTTAACCGGGCAGCATATAGCATCTGTTTGAGCCCTTTGATCCTCTTGGTGAGGTACTTTTGGGGTCTTTCCAGTTGCTGCAGGTGTCTGGTAAGGTACATCCCAAAAGGGGCATTGTACTCAATTATGGGCCTGATGAGGGATAAGTAAAGAGGCATGATGACCTCCTCTGATCTAGATGTGAATCCCTTCATGATTAGGTGGGCTATATAAAATGTTTTTCTAACCACTTTGGCAATGTGGTTGTCAAATGAGAGATTGCTATCAACTTGGGTCCCCAGGTCCCTAATTACTTCTTCTGTACTTAATGGATTACCACCTATGTGGTAATTTGTGGGCACTGTTTTTGCCAAAGGGGATGACTATACACTTTTTGGCATTTAGCTTGAGGCTATGGCTCTGGCACCAGTTGTCTGTTTCTATGAGGCCTTTTTGGAGGATGCTTGTGTCGGCTGGAGAGTCGATTATGGCGCCCAGTTTGCAATCATCTGCGAACTTGGTCAGCCACAGTCCTTCCGTGTTGGCCTGTACCTCCGAGAAATATATACCGAACAAGAGAGGTCCCAGGACTGAGCCTTGTGGGACACCACTTGTAACTGGTTTGGAGTTTGACATGGCTCCAGCAATTCTAACCATGTGGGTTCTGTCCTTGAGCCAGTTTGCAATCCATCTAGTGACATAGGGGTTTATAATTAAGCTGGTGAACTTATCTATAATGCCTGAGTGGGGTATTGTATCGAAGGCTTTTGTGAGGTCCAGGTAGGCTGTGTGGACCACCTTCCCCTCGTCAATGGCCTTGGTGACTGTTTCAAAGAAATCAACCAGGTTTAAGAGGCAGGATCTGCCCTTAACAAAGCCGAACTGGGTAGGATCCAGTGTTTGTAGGTCCCCAATATCTTTATTTATGAGATCCATGATGATCCTTTCCATAGCTTTGCAGACCAAGCTAGTCAGGCTTATGGGGCGATAGTTTCCAGGATCCATTGAGGCACCACCTTTATGGAGAGGGACCACTGTTGCTGTACGCCACTCTTTGGGCACATATCCTGTAGTAAGGCTGAGATTGAACAGTAGTTTTATGTTTGGGTTTAGCTCTTCTTGGAGTTCATGTAGGACGCAGCCCAGGACACCATCTGGTCCCATTGATGCTGTGTTTTTTGCTTTGGAGAGGGCGGTTCTTACCTGAGCATCTGAGATGTCAGGGGGGCAGCACTCTGCTGGGATAGATATTTGCCCTTTTGGTGGGGGGAGAGTTTGCTGAACCTGTCCGCTAGGATGTTGGCAATGTCTGTGGGTTCGGTGTATTTTTGGTCATTTTGGACTAATTCTGAGCATATCTGGGAATTACCACCCAGGTTCCTAACATAACTAAAGAAAGTCTTGTGATTATCCTTAGTGTCCTGTGCAATTTTTCTCTCGAAGCTGGCCTTAGACAATTTTATGTGTGCCCATAGTTTTTGCTAATACTGATCAGTGATGCCTTCCCTTTTTGGGATTTTGCTCTATCATTTAGTAGCTTCCTCCTTCTATTGTATAGTTTGTTTATGGCTGGGGTCCACCAGACAGGACGTCTGCCTTTGGAGGATTGGGTCTTGGTTTTATTTGGGATCGCATGATCCATGCATTCCTGAAGGTGTTCATAGAATGTGTTTATAAAGGATTCTGCGGTCTGGGCCGTATTTTCCACAGGCCCGGGGGCTTTGAAGAATTCCACCTCAGTTTTCAGGAGTGTGAATATAGATGCCCCAGAGGCAGATCCCAGCCCCAGGGCTCATACAGGTCTAAACAATGGGGTGCTTCTACCTCCAAAAGCGGAGAAGATAAATCACAGCCATGCAGGAAACGTCTCAATGACTTTCCCCTGCCAGCACCAAGCACTTATCTTCTGGCAGCTCCTTTAGGGAGAAAACTAGCACTTTTTTCTCAAAATTGGCACATGATCACCCAGGACAAATGGGTCCTGAATATAGTGTCACAAGGCTACAGGTTCCATTTTCACACCCTGCCAAGGGCAAACGGAATGCCAGACCTGCCACACAATCAATGGGCAGAGGCACAAAACAAGTTTCATCCCTCATGGACATGAGGGCCATTCAGCAAGTACCACGGCAAGAGCAGAGACAAGTATTTTACTCAAGACTGTTCTTGGTGCTCAGAAAGGACAACGCCTGGAGACCAATACTGGACCTGTCTATTCTAAACACATTTCTGGATATTCCAAAATTCAAAATGTTGACTCTGCAGCAGCTTCTGCCCATGCTGGGCAAGAAGGCCTGGCTTGTGACTTTAGACCTAAAGGAGGCATACATGCATGTCCCAATCAGACACTCGTGAAGAACATACCTCAGATTTATAGCTGGCTCAATGCACTACCAATGCTCTGCACTGCCCTTTGGCTTATCTACTGCACCCAGGGTCTTCACAAAATGCCTGGCACCAGTAATTGCATTTTGCATACAAAGAGGAATACAAATATATCCTTATTTGGACGACTGCCTTATTCAAGCAGAGAACGAGGACATTCTACTACAGCATCTGGTGTTTATAAAAAGATTACTAACATGCCTAGGGTACACAGTAAACAAAAAGAAATCAAAACTAGTACCCTCACAAGAGTTAATATTCCTGGGTGCAAGCTTAAATGCAACTGTCCAGATGCTTATCTCTTGCCAGACAAACAAAGATAACTGACTACTTATTTCAAAATGCTGGCAACAAAGACCCAGTTATCTGCAAGAAAAATTCTGCAGGCATTGGGCTTCATGGCATCTTGCATTCTGCTAATTCCATATGCAAGACTGCATATGAGGAAACTACAATGGTATCTAAAAAGTGTTTGGACTCAACATTGCCACAGCCTGGAAACAATAATTACCTTCATTCCCTGCCTACAACAGGAGTTTTGATGGTGGGCAAAGGCTTGTCACGACAACAAGGGACAGCCTTTTGCTTTACCCACAGCCAGACAGACATTAACAACAGATGCATCAGATTATTCCTGGGGGGCATATATGGCAGGAAGATGTATTTAGGGCACATGGCCCACAAGCCAAATGCATCTACATATCAATCAAAAAGAGATGCTAGCTGTTCAAAATGCCCTGACAGCCTTCAAGGATCTATTTCATCCAGGACAACTATTGATAAAGACGGACAATACTACAATCATGTGGTACATAAACAAGCAGGGAGGCACACATTCCTACCCCCTCTGCAGATGAGCCATGACTTTGTGGGACACAGCATTGACTTGCCAAGTACATCTGCAAGCACAATACCTGCCAGGAAAGATAAATTCTCTGGCAGACGAACTAAGCAAAAACCTAATGGATCCCCACGAGTGGAAATTGGATCCACAGGTCTTCAGCATGATAACAAGGAACTGGGGATGCCCAGACATAGACCTTTTTGCCTCCCCTCACAACTGCCAACTACAGAGATTCTGCACAAGGACTTATCACAAGCAAGCATGGAAAGTGGATGCTCTACCTTTCAGCTGGAAAAAAATTAACAGTATATGCCTTTCCCCCACTGCCTCTCCTCCCCAAGGTACTCCTAAGTCAGACAAGAGAAGCCAAAAATGATAGCGATTGCCCCAGACTGGCCCCGTCAGCACTGGTACCCAATCCTGAAAAACTTGTCCCAATGCCCAGCCTGGACATTGCCTCACATTCCTCACTTACTGACCCAACAAAACAGTCAGATCTTGCACAGCCAACTCAGGACCTTAAATGTGGTAGCATGGTGGATAAGGTAACCATTCAAAACACGCCTCTCTCTAAAGCAGTGATGTATGTTATTTTGGAGGCCAGGAGGCCTAGCACCAGAAAAACTTATGCAGAAAAATGGAATGCTTGGAACCAGGCACAAGGAATTGACATGATCCTCCCAAATATTCCTCAGGTTTTACAATATCAAATTGAGATGATGCTGGACAAAGGCCTATCCTTTTCATCAATTAAGATTCATGCCTCTGCTATTTCAGCTCATTACAATACAGAACCACCTATTTTTTCTCATCCATTACTAAGGCAGTACCTCAGAGGGGCCAAAAACATAAGACCTCCAAGAAGAGCACCAATACCTGCATGGGACGTAAATTATGTCTTGGAAAAACTCACACTGCTTCCTTTTGAGCCAGCCTCTACAGCTGATATAAAATTCTTATCCTGGAAAACAGCTCTGCTCCTAGCAATAATCTCTGCAAGACGAGTCTCTGAGTAACAGGCACTCATGGCTGTGGAACCTTTTATCATTTTCCATCAGGACAGGGTTTCTCTGAGGACAAACATGACATTTATGCCTAAGGCCGTGTCCAGTGTAGCCCTGAATCAAACAATTCATTTGCCTACCTTTTATCCAAACCCACAGAATAAGGGTAAGAGACTTCTGCACTCTTTGGACATTCACTGGCAGCTACACTTCTACTTGGACATAACCAAAGCTTTCAGAAAGACTGAACAACTTCTAGTGGCATCCGCTGCAGGATCACAAGGAAAGGCTATCTCAAAGCAGACTATTTCAAAATGGATAGGCCATTGCATTTGTTTCTGCTATTCACAGCATGGCAAAGCAGTGCCTAACGGCATTAGGCCACATTCAACCAGAGCAGCAGCCACTTCAGCAGCCTTCCTCAGAGGAGTACCAACCAAAGACATCTTAGAGGCTGCAACTTGGAGTCAGTGCACACTTTCACAAAGCACTATCACTTAACCTCTTTGCACTAAATCCAGGGCAGGCTTTGCCACTGCAGGTCTGCAGGGCCTCATAGCCTTTCCTAATCCTATTTAGCCCCAGCCACCCTACCTTAGCTTTGGGATTCATCCCAATTGTAATGATTGCAACAGTGAAACACGATGAACATAGTACAATTGTGTACCTGCCATAAATGTAGATGTTCGAGTGTATTCACTGTTGCAGTCCAGGTTACCCACCCACCATCCCCCTTTCCTTTGCTAGGTCTTATCTGTACTTCTCTATTCTATACAACCTATGTGGTGTATTTGCTTGTAGATGAAGGTAGAGCTTAACTGAGCTTAACTTTACTGCATGCATGTTTATTGGCATAAATTAGCCTACCCTTTTGGGGCCACCTGACATCTGGGGCAAGAAAAACTGAAGAAAATGGCATCGGCTGCATCTTTTGTACCCCTGGCGCACTAACGTCAGGGAGGGGGTGACAGCAACTGACACTGGACCAAGACTTTGGAATTCAGGCCGGCTGCAGGTAACCTGCCAGCAGGATAACCCAATTGTAATGAATGCAACAGTGAATACACTCGAACGTCTACATTTATGGTAGGTACACAACTGTACTTTTTTCAGCCATCTCAGTACCATAATGATGTCCTTCAAGGATGCATCTGCAGTCCTTACAAATGGGTTGTCCTGTCGTCAGGCAGCCCTTCGGTCGGCCGGATTCCAAAGTCTGGGTCTGGCTTCGGCTGGTGTCGCACTTCACCCGACGTCATTGCTGCAGTTACTCGGGTATAAAGGCATCAGCCGACGCCATTTTCCCCAGTCTTTCTTGCCGCGTGGCGCCCAAAGCAGAAGCTGTTCGCAAGTGCCGGTCTGTCAGAACCAGAGATTACTACTACCGAATACTTCTACTACTAACGAAGACTTCTAAAAAGCTAAGTACCCCGTTGGGGACTCTTTCTTGCCTCAGCCGATGTCAGAAAAAGTGAATAACTGTTTAACTTGTGGGAAACAAATACCTCATAAAGATTTCCACTCTTACTGCTTACCTTGTTTAGGCCCAGACCACGACGTAGCAGCTTGTCTAGCCTGTGCTTCTTTTAACCGACGGACGCTTAGACGTCGGTCGGAATTTGCTCAGCAGTTTTTCGGCTCTGATTTTGCTTATATTATGCCGTCGGATCCTCCGACTTCTCAAATATCCAAAAAACGCAAGGAAAAGGACCGACACTCGCGGTCCGCGATTTCGGCCGAAACCGCGGTTAAGACAACCGCGAGTGTCTCGGTTTCGGCTGAAACCGAGCAAGCGGTTCTTCCTCCAGCCGAAAGCTTACCTTCTACCGAGGCCTCTTCCAACCTGGTGGAATCGGCTTCTGAAATCCAACCTGCAGTTGTGGTTTCTCAGGAATTATCTGACACAATTCCCTTGGATATTTCAACCCCTGCACGTGGAGCTGCTAGGCCTCCTGCAGCCATGTCCATTAAGGCCTTTGCCAGGGCTAAAGCAGCTAAAGCTACTAAATCTGTGCCTGTTAAGACCCCCTCTCACAGGCCTAGTTCCAGTTCCCAAATGCTTAGTTTAGCAGAGGATCTCATTTCTTTAATCCGGGGATCCCAACCTCTCCCAGACAGGGCCTCTCACCCACCTCCAGAGAAGAGGCCTAGAGCAGAGCCCCTGAGCCAGTTTCCACAGATGATTCCTCTGATGATTCAGATAATACAGACCCTCCAGAGGCTCCTTTTTCCCCTTATGAAGACTCTGATGCTGAAGAGTCCATCCCTTCTGCCTCTCCACCTGAGGAATTTTCCTTTGGGGAAACCTTGCATGCTATGAGGGAACAATTTCAGTGGCAGGGCCAAGATTTTTCAGACTCCAGAAAAAGGCTTAGAACCTTTTGCATTTACCACAACATAGGCCTTTAGCTATACCTCCAGTTCTGTCTGTTGTAGATGATGCATTTAATGATGCTTGTACTGCTCCTGATTCATTACCTCCGGCCCCTGCTAAGCCCGATAGGTTCTACAGGGTCCCGGACACACATCACCATTTATACAAGGCTCCTTTTGCAGATCCCGAGACTATCTCCCAGGGGCCTAAGGCTGTAGCATCTACCTCTGCCAAAAATCCCCTCCCCTCTGAAAGGGAATCCAGGTCCTTAGAGAGATGGGGTAAAAAAGTTTACACTTCTGCTACTCTGTCAGCTAGGGCCTTGAACTGTCCATTTCATATGATCCAGTATCAAGAATTTGTTAGACCAGTTAACCAAAAAACTGTCCTCTGATGAACCTTTAGACAAGAAATATGTTCAGGAAATGGTACATAACATTCAGCAAGTTCGTAACCATTCTTTAAAATGCGGCTATGATGCACTGGAGGCTTCCTTTAGATCAGCCATGACTGGCACAGTTATCAGAAGGCATGCATGGTTAAAAGAGCAGGCCTTACCGGACCATGTCAAATCAAAACTATTAGATGCTCCCATGGACAAGGTCAATTTGGTTGGCTCTCCTGCACAACAGGTGCTGAAGAAGATGGAAGAGAAGGCAAAATCTGTCCAAACAGTGAAAGATTTCTTACAGGTCCAACCTCCAAGGTTTAGCAGGAATTGGCCCTCCAAGAATTGGTCCTTTCCAGACTCCTCCAGAGCTCAGAGAGGCAGGAATAGGCATTCAAGAGGCAGAAGCCAATCCAGGGGTGCCTACAGGGGACGCCAGTGGCAGGGTAACAACCAGCGAGGTGCAGCCACAGACACAGCCACCACCACTACTACAGGACAATCACAGTGACTTGGCTCTGGCACCGCCTACCAGGGAACAACTAGAAGCACCCTTAGGCGGGAAGCTAGCTTTATTTACAAAGAACTGGCATTACATCACAAGAGACAAGTGGATTTTGCAGACAATAGACCAAGGTTACAGGTTTCATTTCCATACTCTACCAGGAAAGAGAGGAATGCCAAACCTACCTCCAAATCAAAAGGCAGAAGCTCTACAACAAGTAAATCAATTATTAAAGATGAGAGCTGTGGAAAAGGTACCACATATGGAGCAAGGAAAGGGCATTTACTCCAGACTCTTCCTAGTACCAAGGAAAGAAGGCAAATGGAGACCTATTCTCGATCTGTCCGCTTTAAACACATTCCTCATTGTTCCAAAATTCAAAATGCTGACCCTACAGCAGCTTCTTCCCATGCTGGGCAAGGAGTCTTGGCTGGTAACTCTAGATCTCAAGGAGGCATACCTGCACGTCCCCATACGACCAAATTGCAGAAGATACCTCAGATTTCTTGCAGGATCAGAGCATTATCAATTCTCAGCATTGCCCTTTGGCTTATCTACTGCACCCAGAGTGTTCACGAAATGCCTGGCATCAGTAATCGCTCATTGCAGGCTTCAGGGGATCCAAATCTACCCTTACCTGGACGACTGCCTAATACAAGCGGACAACAAAAACAAGCTAGCAGAAGACTTGAAAAGAGTCATTTACCTTCTACAAGCCCTGGGATACACAGTCAATATAAAAAAGTCAAGGCTGATACCATCCCAAAAGATAACCTTTTTGGGTGCGGAGCTGGACACATCCAAACAAATGGCATTCCTAACAGTAGAAAAACAGGAGCAACTCCCTCTCTACTTCTTGGCATTAACAAAACAAAACCATCTAACAGCAAGAAAAGTCCTACAAGCATTGGGCTTCATGGCATCCTGCATAATATTGGTCCCACATGCCATACTGCATATGAGAAAACTACAGTGGTACCTAAGGAATTTATGGTCTCAGCACAAGCACAGCCTAGAAACTCAAATTCCAATAATTCCATGCCTGAAGCAAGAATTCCAATGGTGGGCTCAGGCCTGTCAATCAAACGAAGGATTGCCCTTCCACAGCACTCAACCAAGCCAAACCATCACAACGGACGCCTCAGACCTCGGTTGGGGGGCCCACATGATGAACAAATGCATACAGGGTTTATGGACTCGAGCAGCTGCACCTACACATAAACCTAAAGGAAATGCTGGCAGTAAAACTGGCAATTCAGACTTTCAAACCATTTCTTCGACAAGGCCAATTGATGATAAGGACAGACAACACCACAGTTATGTGGTACATCAACAAGCAGGGAGGCACACATTCGTACCCTCTATGCCGGATGGCCCTGGACCTCTGGAATGTGGCCCTGAGTTACAACATTCAGTTACAAGCAATCTTTGTACCAGGGAAAGAAAACACTCTAGCAGACATATTAAGCAGGACTACCACGGATGCCCACGAATGGATGCTGCATCCGGACATCTTCAAAACCATTACAAGAAAATGGGGTCTCCCAGAAATAGACTTATTTGCATCCCCACTCAATCACCAATTAAAGAAATTCTGCACCAGGACGTACCATCCACTGGCATGGAAGGTGGACTCCCTATCCTTCAGTTGGAAAAATCTGTCAGCATATGCATTCCCACCACTTCCTTTGATGCACAAGGTGCTATTGAAGATCAAAGAGGAACGTCCAAGGATCATTCTGATAGCTCCAGATTGGCCAAGGCAACATTGGTACCCATTACCGAGGAGCATGTCTCGGGAGCAGATATGGCCCTTGCCCCTAGTTCCCTTGCTGTTAACTCAGAACAATTACAACACCCTGCATCCAAACCTGAAAACTCTGCAGCTGACTGCCTGGAACATTGCATAAGACAAATTAACCCAAATTTATCCCAAAGGGTTAAGGACATTATCTTAGAAGCTTGCAGACCTTCAACAAGGAAAACCTATTCAGCAAAATGGAAAAGATATCTCATTTGGAGTACTGCTAAAGGGGAAGATGTGTCACTGGTAAACATAGCCAACATCCTGGAATACTTGGCAGAGCTATTCCACAAAGGCCTGTCCTACTCTTCCATTAAGATTCATGCCTCAGCTATTTCAGCAGAATACGACTTGGATCCTCCAGTTTTCTCACATCCTTTGCTCAGGCAGTTTCTGAGAGGAATTAAAAATGTAAAACCTCCTAGGAAGCCACCATTACCTGCATGGGACTTGAACTTTGTGCTAGAAAAATTGACACTTCCTCCTTTCGAACCAGCAGCAACAGCAGAATTGCAATACTTATCATGGAAAACTGCTTTCCTGCTGGCAATCACTTCAGCAAGAAGGGTTTCTGAGCTACAGGCATTAATGGCAGTACAACCCTTTCTGATCTTCCATCAAGATAGAGTGTCCATGAGAACAAATCCTACTTTTATGCCTAAGGTGGTCTCCAGAGTATCTTTAAATCAGGCTATCCACCTACCTACATTCTTCCCCAATCCACAGAACAGGGGAGAAAGACTGTTGCATACCTTGGATGTACACAGACAATTACGCTACTACCTGGACAGGACCAAGAGCAATAGAAAAACTGACCAGCTACTGGTAGCATATGCAGCAGGAATGGAAGGGAAAGCAATTACAAAACAGACAATATCTAAGTGGATAGGAAATTGCATTAGATTTTGTTACTCCTACCATGGAAAGAAAACTCCAGAAAAAAATCAGGCCTCACTCTACAAGAGCTACAGCCACTACCACAGCTTTTCTACGAGGAGTGGCTACCAAAGACATTTTAGAGGCTGCTACTTGGAGCTCCGTGCATACATTTGCCAAGCATTATAATTTACCTTTATACTCTAGATCCCGAGCAGGTTTTGCCACTGCTGTTTTGCAAGGGATCTTAACTACACCATAATTCTATCTTTCCTCCTCCCCCAGTTTGGCTATGGTATTCTACCCATTTGTAAGGACTGCAGATGCATCCTTGAAGGACATAGTACAGTTTTGTACCTACCATAAATGTAGATGTCCGATAGAAATGCATCTGCAGTCAGGATTACCCACCCTCCTTCCCCTCTGTGGTACTCCTAGGGTATTTGCCCCTCTTATAGCTAGCTGGGGGAATCTATTATGGTGTATTTGTTTGTATATATGTACATACATGCTTATTTTTTGTTTGCTCTCTAATATTTTGAACCATTGGCAATTATCAAAATTTAGCCTTTCTAGAGGGCACCTGGCATCTGGGGCAAGAAACACTGAGGAAAATGGCGTCGGCTGATGCCTTTATACCCGAGTAACTGCAGCAATGACGTTGGGTGAAGTGCGACACCAGCCGAAGCCAGACCCAGACTTTGGAATCCGGCCAACCGAAGGGCTGCCTGATGACAGGACAACCCATTTGTAAGGATTGCAGATGCATTCCTATCGGACATCTACATTTATGGTAGGTACAAAACTGTACTTTTGACCAGGACTTTGCAATTCAGGCCGGCTGCGGGTAGCCTGCCAGCAGGATAACCCAATTGTAATGACTGTAACAGTGAATACATTCGAACATCTACATTTATGGTAGGTACACAACTGTACTTTTTTCAGCCATCTCAGTACCATAATGTTTGCACAATCCCCAGTGCAACAGTCTTGCCATGCTGTTATGCCTTTCAGTATACAGTCCTTCTGCCGTTAGTATGTCACAACCAGCAACTGTTTCCAATTTGGTTTTACAAAACCTAGATTTGGCTGTTTCTCCCACATGTTCAATGGACTTTGTAAACTACCATGTACATAGCCCACTATCTTGGACCACCATTATTAACCTTTCATCTCTTGGTTTGAATTTGCCGCTCATTAACCATTCCTGCATTAGTTCCTGATCAACATAAGGTTCTTCCAGAAGTTTTCTGTACTCACAGCTATATATGTTCTTCATGTTTCACTGTTGCATTCATCACATTTGGGTTATCCCTGCCAAGGTAGCCCTCAGTCGGCCCGAATACCAGAGGCATATTATTTCTGCATCAGTTGCTGTCGCTTCATATCTGACGTCAGGTCATCAGTAGTGCAAAGTAAGGCAGCTGACGCCATCACATCAGTCTTTCTTGCCATGGAGCCTGAAGCAGAAGCAGTCTGCACAAGTGCCGGTCGGCCACTACCTGCGTTTCGTCTACCAAATGAAGCTGAAGTCTTCTAAAGCTAAGTACCCTGTTGGGGATCTTTTTTCTTGCACTAACCAATGTCAGAAAAAGTTAACAGTTGTCTCGCCTGTGGAAAGCAAATACCACACAGAGACTTTTATTCTTACTGCCTCACGTGCTTAGGCCCAAACCATGATGTCCCCTGCTGTTGGTTCTGTGCTTTGTTCAACGCCAGGATTATCCATCATTGGGCCCTTATTGTGGCTAGATGTTTTTGCTTACAGTCCTCAAACTCCGATATGGCTTTGTAAGCCATCCGACAGTGGATCTTCCAAAAAAACGTAAAGATAAAGACAGAGACAGACTGCACAGGTCCAAATGTACTGACGATGCTTTCGTTAGGCTAGTCATCAGTTCTCCAGTCCTCTGTGAGGTGCTTTCGCAGCCCATGATGCCCGCTTCTGTGGATTCACAGGCCGCTACCGAGACCCTTTTGGAGTTCAGTATGCCGCAAAACTCTTCTTCGACTAAGGATCCTGCGGTCGTCTCTACCTTGGATTAGTCTGGAACTGCTGAGCAGGCACCGGCTTCCTAGGATGTCCTTTGCACTACCGATTCTCGACACAAACTGTCTTCTTTTGCAAATAGCGTTCTTTTGAAAAAGCAGAGTTTCTTGGGCCCAGGGTATAAACCACACCCAAGAAACCGATGACCCAATCTCGGGCACCTGCTTCCTTGCCTCAGTCTCAAATGCCTAAAATGGCAGAAGACCTTATCATGCTGATCCGGGGAAGCCAAGCTACCCCTTCTGAACAGGACTCCGATGACTCAGATACATTTGAATATGAAGACATGCAACCCCTCTCTGTTTATGAGGATTCTGATGCTGAGGATTCCATCCCTTCAGCCTCTCCCCCAGAGCATTTTACCTTTGGGGAAACCCTTCATACCTTAAGGGAGCATTTCCAATGGGAAAATCAGGACTACCCTCAGTCTAAAAAAAGACTCGGGGAATTCTTAGATCTTCCACAGCACAGACCGTTGGCCATCCCCCCAGTCCTGGATTTTGTAGAGGATGTTTTCCAGGAATCTAGTTTGACTCCTGACACCCTCTCTCCTGCACCCAGAAAACCAGACAGGTACTACAGAGTCCCTGACACACACAAATCTCTTTTTTTTTCTCAAATAATTTTTTATTTTATAATATAAAACAAATCTCTTTTTAAACATCCTACTGCTGACCCTGAGGTAATTTCTCAGGGGCCTAAAGGAATTAAAGCAACCGCTGCTAAGAATCCCACCCCCTCAGATAGGGATTCTCGAGCACTAGACAGATGGGGTAAAAAAGTGTACACCTCAGCTACTCTTGATATCTGAGCACTGAACTGTCAGTTCCGTATGCTAAAATTTCAGTAACATACCCTGGAACTCCTCAAACAAAAAGTATCTTCCTTTCCTGCTTGTGCAGAATCTAAAGAGTTACAAGAGTTAATGCTTTCTGCAAGTCAAGTAATTAAACGTACCTTGCACTGTGGATTTGACACCCTAGAACCTTTTTGCAGGGCAGCAGTCACTGTATCTGTCCTTAGAAGGCATGCATGGCTTACGGAACAGCCCTTGCCAGACCATGTCAAATCTAAATTGTTGGATGCTCCCTCGTACAAGGACAACTTATTTGGCATTAAGGCAGAGGAAGTCTTAAAAAAGATGGAAGAAAAAACAAAATCTATGTAGACAGTTAAGGATTTCTTACAGGTCCAGCCAACCAGGTTCAGCAGGCATTGTCCCACCAAGCACTGGTCCTTTCCTGCTCCCTCCAGGCCAGTTCAGGCCAGACCCCGGGAACCAGATCCACCAGACAGCAGCCACAGGGAATGCAGAGATCTAAGCAGTGGACTAACTTCGCTTCAAAGCCAGGGAGTTTTAAGCCCCCCACTTATGGTAAGAACACACAATTCCTCCCCCACCCCCTCCCCACCTTCACTTACCCAATTTTCTTTCCACACCCTTCCAACTCCAAAAGGGTTCCCAGATCTACCACCAAACCAGTGGGCAGGGGTGCAAAAGCAAGTCCTTTCTCTGCTCTCTATAAGGGCAGTAGAGCACATTCCTGCAGAACAGAAAGGCCAAGGTTTCTACTCCAGACGTTTTCTGGTACCCAGAAAAGAGGGCACCTGGTGCCCCATCCTCAATCTATCCATTCTAAACACCTTCCTGGTGATCCCAAAATTTAAAATGCTAACCCTCCAGCAGCCGCTACCCATGCTCTCCAAGGAAGCTTGGCTAACCACCCTAGACCTAAAAGAGGCCTACCTCCGCATTCCTATCAGGGAATCATGCAGGAAATATATCTGTTTCAGGGCAGCATCTCAACACTTTCAGTTCTCTGTGCTTCCCTTTGGCTTACCTACTGCTCCCAGAGTTTTCACAAAATGTCTGGCTCCGGCCATTGCCTTTTGCAGACAAAGGAATATCCAGATTTACCTATGTTTAGATGAATGCCTAATCCAGGCAGACGGCCAGGAAAAGCTGCTCAAGCACCTGGCCTTTGTAACATCCCTACTAACCTCCCTAGGATACACAATCAACAAAAAGAAATTCAAACAGGTACCCTCCCAAAGGATTATATTCCTGGGAGCAAGCCTGGACACAGCATTCCAAATGGCATTCCTTACACCAGAAAAGCAAACGTTCCTGACAGCCTTCTTCTCTCAACTAGCCACCAGACCCCAGCTATCTGCAAGGAAAATCCTGCAAGCTCTGGGGTTCATGGCATCTTGCATTCTACTCATTCCATATACTAGACTGCATATGAGGAAACTTCAGTGGTACCTAAAAAGCCTTTGGTGTAAACACTCAAGACCTGGAGACTCTATAATCTAGACATCTATAATACCTTGCCTCAGAAAAGATTTCCTTTGGTGGGAAACAGCATGCTCCCACAACAAGAGACTACCTTTCTCACCACCCCCGCCACCCAGACCCTCACCACAGATGCATCAGACTATGCCTGGGGTGCACACCTGGATGGCAGATGCATACAGGGCCAATAGAGCCCACAGAAAATCTATCTGCACATCAACCAAAAATATATGATAGCTGTCCGACCTTGATAGCTTTCAAACACCTTCTCTCTCCAGGGGCTCTCCTGACCAAAACAGGCAACACCACTGTAATGTGGTATATCAACAAGCAGGGAGGGATTCATCCCTACCCTCTTTGCAGACTAGCCATGACCCTTTGGCACACAGCCTCTGCCATGCAACTTCAACTGTTAGCACAATTCCTACCAGGCTCTGTCAACTCACTGGCAGACCACTTAAGCAGAAATCTTCTGGACCCACAATAGTGGCAGATCAACAGAAGAACCTTCACCCTAATAACCCAGAAGTGGGGCACCCCCAAGGTCGACTTCTTTGCCTCCCCACACCAACCATCTGCACCAGGGAGCTTCACTGCATTGCTTGGAAAGTGGATGCCCAGTCCTTCCCCTGGGTCAGTCTATCGGTCTATGCCTTTTCTCCTCTACCTCTCATCCCCAGGGTACTGCTCAAAATAAAGGAGGAAAAACCAAGGACAATTCTTATAGCTCCAGACTGGCCTCACCAGCACCAGTACCCCTTGCTGTGCAGCCTGTCCCCACTGCCACCATGGTATCTTCCTCAGATTCCAAACCTTCTCACCCAGAGGGAAGGGGAATTCATGCATCCCCAATTGCAGACACTCAGTTTGGCAGCTTGGCTTATTCCCTAACCCCGATCAATCTGCCAACCTCAGTAAACAGGTTCTAGATGTTGTACATGAGGCCAGATACCCTAGCACTGGAAAGTCTTATGCTGACAAATGGAAAAGGTTCTGCATCTGGATTCAGGCTTAAGGGAGCCAATATGGCACAGCCCTCCCTCCCTCTCATCCTGGAATCCTTAGCTGACCTGCTACATGGTGGCCTCTCTTTTTCCTTTATTAAAATTCATTCCTCTGCTATCTCTGCTCATTTTTCCACTGAGCAGCCCCTTTTATTCCATCCTTTCATCAATCAGTTCCTAAGAGGGGATAGTAACTTGAGTCCACCCAGAAGAGCACCAACCCCAGCTTGGGACCTTAACTTTTGTGTTGGAAAAGCTCACCCTGCCCCCTTCGAACCAGCATCTTCAGCAGAGCTAAAATTCCTCTCCTGGAAGACCACTTTCCTTCTGGTCATCACTTGAGCCAGAAGGGTGGGTCTCCAAGCTGCAAGCACTTATGGCTGTGGAACCCTTCATCTTCCATGCTGGCAGGGTATCCCTCAGGACTAACCCATCCTTCATGTCCAAGGTGGGTGTCCAGTGTGGCTCTCAACCAATACATTCATTTGCCCACCTTTTTTCCTAACCACAGAACAAGGGGGAAATGGTCGTTCACTCTCTATATGTGCACAGACTGCTCAGATTCTATCCAGACAGGACTAAATCCTTCAGAAAGTATGATCTATTGCTGGCTAGCTTTGCTGCAGGGGCTGAGGGCAAAGCCGTCTCCAAACAAACCATTTCCAAATGGATAGCATGCTGCATCTTTGCTACAAACGTCACAGAAAGCCTCCCCCCAAGGGGATCAGGACTAACTCCATCAGAGCAGCCTCCACCTCTGCAGCTTCCTCAGAGGAGTCCCCACCATGGACATCCTGGAGGCTGCCACCTGGACATCTGTTCACACCTTTACCAAACATTACCACCTGCCTATCTTTTCCAAATCCAGGGTAGGGTTTGCCTCTGCAGTCTTGCAGGCATCCTAGCCAGACCCTAGTTTCCTTTACTGCCTCCACCCATTTCCTCAGCTTTGGGAATCAACCCAAATGCAATGACTGCAACAGTGAAACACGAAGAACATAGTACAGTTGTGTACACTTACCATAAATGTAGATGTTCGAGTGTATTCACTGTTGCAGTTCTGGTTTCCCTCCCTCCATCCCCCTGTTCTTTCTTCTATTTCCTTACAAGGGACCTGTTGGTGTTTACTTTCTTCTGGTGGGGTTCTTCCACCGGAACTTGGCTCCCACTTGGGGGCTCCTGACAGGTTAGGGCAAGAAAAACTGATGTAATGGCATCAACTGCCTTACTTTTTGCTACTGACAATCTGACGTCAGTTCTGAAGCGACAGCAACCGACGCAGAAATACTAAGCCCTCTGGTATTTGGGCCATCTGAGGGTTACCCTGGCAGAGATAACCCAAATGTCATGACTGCAACAGGGAATGCACTCGAGCATCTGCATTTATGGTAAATGTACACAACTGTACTTAATGCATTTTCCACATTTCTTGCATTCTCATCTGGTCCTTCACCTTATATTCTTTCCTTTGTTTTTTTTGGAACATTCAGTTGCTGCCTGATTTTTATCTACTTCTGGTTTGATTTCCGATCCTGCTTGACATTGATATGCTTCTGCTAGATTAAGCAGAGAAGTCCTATTAGATTTATTCTCTTCATGTTTCCAAACTTTCACAACATATGGGTCTTGTGAGGTCAGCAGATGTGTGTGGAGTCCCATGATTGCAGATCTATACATGTAATCAATTTCAAGGAGGCCCATCCCTCCTTCAGAACGGGAATATATAATCTTGGTATGCACTGATTTTTTTATAAATCATTTGGTAACCATGAAACATCCTCCTTGTTTTCCTATCTAATCTATCCAATACATTTTGGGACCAGTCCATCACTCCAAAGCTTAAGTTAGGACAAGAAGAGCAAATTGGTTTATAGTTTGAATTTTGTTCCTAGATGTCAAAGCTGTTTTTAGGTATTAATTTAAGTCTTCTAAAGTATTCCTTACTAAATTTTATTCACATTGTTCATGTTTGTTGTTCTTTCATCAGTTCACAAATGTTTATACACTCCCTCTTGCTCAAGTTCCTTTATATCACATTATTGTCCCAAACTGATGTTTTCTTGTTGCTGCAGTCTTCCTGGTTTAAAGGTTGCTTTTGCACATTTATCAAGACCAAATGACATTCTTGTATCATCTGAAAAAGTTTTGACAACTTGCAGTTGTGCTTTCAGTTCTTTTCAGAGTATAGTAGGTAATGGTATTGTAAAACAAATTCCAACTTCTGCATTACTTGTTGCAGCGCAGAAAGTCCTTATGCTGTGCTTGTACTTGGATACTGTGTATTGTGGCACTGGAATTGTAAGGGTTAAAACAGTAATATGACTTGTATTGTGTGTCCAACTTGAATGTTCACATTACGTGCATTTCCACCAGATACTATGTAATGCCCCTACAGGTTCCACCTTTCTGCATTTCATTGCACAACTTGGAGTGCACTGGAATTGTCATTGAAATGCATTAAATGGCTGTGTGCCATTTATGGCACTGGAGTAGTACTGGAGATTCTGTAGTAATGTGTGACATTGAGCAGCTACTTCACGGTAGTATTGCAGTATTCATTTTGTTCTTGTTTATAAACCTTGATATTTTTGTAAGTGAGCTGCCTCAT
Organism: Protopterus annectens; assembly: GCF_019279795.1. Lineage (NCBI taxonomy): Eukaryota > Metazoa > Chordata > Ceratodontiformes > Protopteridae > Protopterus > Protopterus annectens. The sequence goes on from NC_056738.1 coordinate 210,659,442, forward strand.
GGCACTGTTGTTTGTCAGGAAGGTACCAGAATATTGGGTGCTGTTGGGAAGAGATGGATGGCTGACAGCTGCTGTGTCCTCATCATTGTCATTTCCATGTACTGGAAAAGTGCTACAGCCAGAGAGTAATGTAGTTGCCATGGAGATGGTACTTCTCAGTAATGCTGCTGACATATTTCAGGAATGGTTTCAGGTTGTAGGCACTGTGCTGCTCATTAATGTGACTGCCAGGAGTCAGAATGGTGTTAGCCAACTGCAACAAACATAACTAAGATGTAGTAACTCGGGTCTCTTGCCACATCAGTGACACGATCGTATGTCTTTAAGGCACCAGATTAGTACATGCCACCATCAGGAGTAACACAGGTATCATGTAGATGGTGTTGAATCAGTAGTATAGCTGTTAAGTTGGACTGGGACACTGCACTATTTGCTCCTTTCAAGGAGCATCAAGCTGTCAAGTGAGAGTTACTTTTCACTATCAGTAACACTCCCTGTGTCATGTTGTTACTCTCATAGTGGTATTGAGTGACATGTCTGAGCTTCTCATTGGTCGCCTTTGGCTGTAAGCTTAGTAAGAACCTAGGATGTTTGCCAGAATACTACAAACTATGTCAGGGCAGAGCGACATAGCTGTAAAACGGGTGCTCTTTTTTAAATAAAGTAGCATGATGATAGACTATATTACATGTTACTATCAAAAAGTAGCAGGACTTGTGTTAGATTGCTGCCACCTGACGTCTATGGCAGTGCAGTGTGTTGTAGCAATATCACAACTGTTATATGCTGTCATGACGTACACAGCTGAGAAATTTGTTCTGTCCCTTATTTGTGGCAGCGATACTGGTAAGATTTGAGCACCAGTGTGTCTTAATTTTCAGCTGAAACAGGACATTTATCAAGGGCTTCCAAGTGGCAGGCTTACTGCTATCACTTTTCAAAAAAACGTTTGTTCATCCTTATAGAATCACTATCCAGTAACATAGATTGTCGATATATAGAAAATAAAGCTACAGTGTTCTTTTGTTACTGTTCATAGCCACAATTCATGACCATTTGTTTCTTTTTGAGATTTATTTTGCTGTTGAAAGTCGGTCTCCAGTGTTTGTCATTCTTTCACAGCATTCATGCATGTACTTGTAATCATTTGCAAATATTCTGGTTTTAAAGCTGTCAAGTGCTACAGTCCCACTTTTCCCCCCTCACACAAACATGCACACAGATGTATACAGATGTGCATAGATGTATACAGATGTGCATGTCTGTGTGCATGTTATCTTTCTCGCTCTATTTTTATGAAATGTGTGTGTATATGTATAATACAGACATACTCACCCACACTGACGAGTTAAACTATAAAAGCTGCCAGCAAAAAGGTGAACAAAATAGCACAACTACACTTTACATTGATGTGAAAATTAAATGAGTAATAAAACACGGACATAATGTCAATTACCTTAATCATGCAAAATGCATGAATTTTTTTTTTTTCAGGGGGCAGGGTTTCCCCGTCTACTATTTTATATATACCAAATTCGTGATCACATAGCATTTGAGAAAGGGCATATTCCCAATTACTGTTGTACCGTGGTTTCGCTCAACTCCAGGAATGGCAAAAAACATGCTGTCAACCTTCCTGCACTTGTGAAATAGTGCTGTCTAAACCATGTGTCTGTCTAACACTTTGGGATGACAACTTCACATTACATGTGATTTGGTCAATCATTTTATTTAGTTGCTGGAATTTTTTGTGTTTTAGAAGTTGCATGTGCTAGTGGTTGTGTGGCTGTGGATGTATTTATTATGGTATTTCTTTTTGTTGCTGGTTTTGAGGGGAAGTATTACAGTTGTGGTTGAATGTACATTGATACATAAATCTGTCACTCCTGTATATCTATACACACATATATATATATATATAAATATATATATATATATATATATATATATATATGTAATGTGTGTGTGTATAGATATATACACACACAGATGTATATATAAAATGTGTGTGCATATTTTATATACAAGTATAAATATATGTGTGTGTGTGTGTGTATATATATATATATATATATATATATATATATATATATATGTATATATATATATATATATGTATATATATATATATATATATATATATATATATATATACACACACACACGTGTATAAAGTGTATGGGAGGTTGGCATAATGGTTAAGGTGTTTACCTTACAGACACAAGGTGCAGGGTTTGATTCTCACATGGGATTATTGGATAGGCTTAAAATGGCCCACAAGAGCAGTTGGCCTACTACTAATCTGTAAACCTGTATGTATTTCGGTTATATTTAAGTGGTCTATCACGTTATCTAAATTACACATGGTTTCTTATAAATTTATAAATAGTAATGCAGTTTACTTAATCACAGTGTGTTGGATTGTGTGAGCTGGTGGTGCACTACCAGGGATTTTTTCCCTTTATTTCTCTGTAGTGCACCCATGGAGTTTTTACATATATAATTTAGGGGTGCAGAGGACAGATCCCCCTCATGCAAGACCATTATTTTCTTCTTCTTCTTCTTCTTTGAGTTATGCTGGGTTGGATGAAGTATGTTTAAACCAGTTGTGTTTAGAAATTCTGATTTTAGATCAAATGACAGACTCCTATATGCACATTCATGTGTATATATCGTGTAGTTTGCAAGTGGTCACTTTGACATAAGGTTTTCACAATAGTGAAAGGTTGATTGCATAAATGGTTAACTACAGTCTTGTGTGACTGCACGGAAGTTGACTGTGTTGGCTACTGTGAGTCATGGGAGAGATTGAATTGTTTGCACTTACTTTAGACTGCTTTTTTATTTTGTTCTTGCTCAAATATGATGAGAGGTGTGTTGTATTCTTTTGATGTCTATTAGTTGTTTATTGTTGGATTTGTTTGAGGTCACAGTATAGCAGAATGGAGATGCCAAATGCCCTTCTCCTGCTATTGTGTGATCCAGGAGGTGGCCTGTATAAAGTTGTAGGGCTGTAGGAGGGGTTTTGTCCCCCTCCAGAGTAGTATAGGTTATAGTGATTTTTTTTTTAAGTTTTTGTTTTGTTTTGCATTGTTTAAAGTGTTAGTTTTTTCTTGTAGTCAGTGCTGAAATTTTCTTCCTTAGTTGTAGTCACTGTTAAGTGTATTCTGCCTTTTTTATAGTCATAACTTTCTGAGAGTCTAAAATTAATGATGTAATCATAAGTACACGCATACGTATCCAGCCACAACTCCTTTTTCCCATTTTTGCACATGTTGTTTGGGTGTCACTTCAGCAATGACAGTCATCTAGAACAGATGTTCACACTACACGCATCATTTAAAATGCAAGGGAAAACAGTAAATGTGAAATGTTTTCATTTTTACTTTATCACAGTCGCATATTTTGTTAATCACATAGTTGACTTTACTTCTGAATTTTACTACCAGAGCTAGTCAGTGATCAGCATGCATAAGTGCTTGTTATCATGTGCCATATATGCTACCTTCTAAATAAGATTTGTATACAGTATATATATATTTTATTATTTTCCCCAAACAGATGGAGGAAGAAGAAGAAACAACAGAGGTGCTCTTTCCCCACTATGAGGGGGAAGGTATCCCAGGGATCACTGTAGAGGAGAAGGAATCTGGAATCTTTGTTAAGGAGGTCCTGCAGCATTCCCCTGCAGCAAGAGTGGGTGAAGTCAGAGAAGGTATTCATTTTTGTACATGCTTACAACAACAGAAGGCTGTTTTGTGTGTGTGCTTTTTCTGAAACTGTAGATTTGCCACCACTAAATATGGAGCTTGATGTTTTGTCCAGGTGCATTATTGCATTCAGTTATTGGATTTATTCAACAATGGTTGCATGTTTACATTAGCTTTCCAACCTCTAAACTATCAATTTGGCATAGCTCTGCGAGATACGACTTAAATAGGGCCGCTTTTTCCTGGCTATTAGTAGCCGTGATGTAACTGATTAAATGAGTAACCATTTTAACTGACAGATTCTGTGGTCAAGCCTTGTGCTCCTAGTCTCACAGGTACAAGGAGGATTCCAGCACTGCAGTTATACAAATGCTTTTTGCTGACTTCCACTGATTATAGGTTTGCTCTGTTGTTGAACTAATAGAGTAGATGTTATCTTTTTAATTTCCATTTTGTAGAGTAATTGATGTCTGTGGCATTTAAGAAAAGACATTTGTGGAACCATAATGTTAGTGGCTGGTGCCCTGGCAATTTTAGCTAAGTCAGGAATGCTATTTTGCTGAAAAAGAATTGGGGCTGCAGTTTGCATGCAGTCCTGTTTTAGCTGCTTGTTTATTTAGCATATTTCATCTCCCTAAGTAAATACATTTCAGAGTGCTGGTTTGTAGTGTAATTTATTGAGATACTGCGATGCGAGTCCACTAGACCTACCTTTAATTCTCAGCACTTCACTTGACTTCTCAGATCTTTATCCAGAACTACACCAGAAAATATTCATACCAACTGGATTTTTTCTTGACAGGTGAATAGAGTAACGAAGGATGCGATACAGTAACACAGAATATATTTTCTAGAATGCTAGCAAAGCACACTAGCAGCTTTCAGACAGGTGTAGGTGCATCATCACCTCATACCTTGATGTGTGGTTACATTTTTTTCTACACACTACTGCAAAACTGTAATGCATATGCCTTCTATGTCTCATTTCTCAGTATTTATTCAAACTGCAAGTTACTTTCTTTAAGAGACTGAGGAACTATATGGTTTTATAAACAGAATCCGACTGCTTTGCTGTAACTAATCTTCTTTAGCTAAAGTAATTTTAAAAACATTTTGCAAAAAGCGACTCAGTTTATCATCTTATGCAACTGATAAAATAACCCGTATAAATCTTTTAAAATGGCAGAGTGTACAAGTCAAATGAGTCGCTGATTTAAAATGCACAAATACTCTTGCCAGGAATTCTTAAAAAAAGAAAAACATCATTTCAAAGGACTTCCATTTTAAACAAATGGCAAAGTTTGTAAAAGGAGGATAAAAATGGTTCATTTCATAATATTCTGTAAGTTATAGAAAAAAAAAACATGTTAGTGTGTTAAGATTACGGAGAACATAAGTCAAATGAGGCACAGATTAAAAATTTGCACATGATCCTGCTTAATTAAAGCATCATTCTGTTCTGAAAGGAAGAGAAAAACATGCCTTATTGCATTTAGAAAGAAACATGCTGAAAAAATATATTTGTGCCAGTGTGGCAGGCATTTTGGAGTACAGCAGACCAGATTATGTAATAATTCCATGTAAAGTGATGCATGGAAATTAGTAGGGAAAGTTATTTTTCTTCTGGACATCTAAGACTTGGTGAATAATTTCTTAAGTAGCCTCACCACTAGATACATCCTTATTATTCTCCAGCTATTCAGCCCTAAAAGGGAAATTTTCATCCCACCTGAAGGAAACTTTCAAGTGCCACATGGTCTTGCCACCTCCAGTTTCAGCCAGGTCTCCCAGAAGAACAACTCTACCACTTGGTTCACAGCAGTCTTAAAACTAATTTAGATCTGGCTATGGTAGCAGTTCTGCAAGACTGCATTTGCTTGTAGACTCCTCAGAAGGGTTCAGTGAGTTCTAGTCCTAGTTGCCATGAGTTGTGTACTAGAGTTTATATTTCTTCCCCAGAAAGAATTCTGCTAAAGGGCAGGTGGTCTTGGTGGATTTATTGGAAATGGCCCAGACTGTTGTTATAAGGGGCCAAAACAGCTGTCTTGTCTATGGAGTAAGGTAGGACTTTACTGTATATTAACAAAGATGTATAATGTGTGTGTGTGTGTGTGTGTGTGTGTGTGTGTGTGTGTGTGTGTGTCATATCTGTTAACTGGGTGGGCGGGTTTATACAACGAACATTTACAGCCATAACCTTGGCCAAAAGGCAGCAGAATTCATTATATTAGGTTTATTGTTTGCTTAATAGCTATAATAATATAATAATTATACCTGTTGAGTAACACAACCCTTCAGACAGTAGAAATTATAGCAAGTAACTCAAAGGTAACTTATTTCTGTATTAAGTGTGCTTTTTGTGAAGGAGATGGTTTCTGTCCCACTATGCCTCATCATTTTCACTCAGTGTATCCATTCAGATTAAGCTTAAGAACCTTCAAGGTTTTGCTTATGGTTCTGTGCGGTGCCTAAGTGGTGTGTGTAACTTAACGGGCACCTTTTGATATGTCACTAGCAGTTTTATTTATCAGTCATGACATTTACCAAGGTCATGACTGTGGCACTGAGCCTAGCAGAAGATAATGTTTACTGTAATCCCCTACTAGGGCAAGAGGCTCCAGGCAGGATGCTGGTCAGCAGTACCTTGAAAGTGTGTTCAGAAAGTTATAGCCTTGGTGTCTGGTTGAATACACGATTCTGGGTCCAGGTTTGGGCCTTACTGTATTTTTCTAGGCTGGATGAGAGCCTTGCATTTCTTCATGCTATTTGCATATTTTGTTGTTTGGGCAGTGCAGTGGACTTTGAGATATCAGTGGTTAGAGAATCTCCACAGACTTGTGGTTCATCAAGGGTCAGAGCCTTTCACCATTCATGAGTAGACTTACCTACTGTGAAACCCTTTATCAATGATAACAATGAATTCTTTGCTGGTAGAGTGGGGAGCTCACCTTGTTTCTGACCCCCCCCCAAGAAGACTGACTTATAGAAATTTCAGGTAGTCTGTTCAACCCTGATGACCTTTGAAGAAAAAAAAACTGCTTTCAGGGACAGTCATTTAGAGAGATGTTCCGCTGAAGTACCAAAACAAGCAAGAGGGCACTAGGTCATGCCCCACACTCTGGGATGTGATTTTTATCTGCCAGTGGGCCATTGATAGTGATATCACTCTCTCAGCAGTTCATATTTCAGGGAAGTAAACAAGCTGGTAGACTCTCTGAGATTCTGTCTTCTGGAGCTGCATACCTAAAAGTTATATCTGGTTCTAGACTTCCATGTTGTACTCCAGAGGCTGACTGATTTACCACTTGGGAAAATGTGGCTCTTTCCTCTTCTGCTTCTTGCAGCAGGGCAAGGGGTTAATTGATGCGTTGTCCACCCTTTAGCAAAAGAGGCTCCTTAATTTGATTCATTCATTAAAGGTAAGTAAATTAGAACCAAGACCCTATTTTTTATGCATGGTTTAGATGCATAAAAGCAAAATAATCATTTGCAGTGCAGAGTAGAGATGTTATAACCTTGGTAAATACCAGGAAAGACATGCGCAAAATAAGAGAAAAATTACAGTTGCAAACAAAGGCTGAGAGAATGTTGATTATAAGGTCAGGCTTGAGTTACTAAAAAGAAAGAGATGTAATATTAAGTGGGGTAGAATTCCACAGTTTAGATCCCCGGCAGGAAAATGTGTTGGTAAAACATTCTGTTAAGTTGTGTGGGAAAGGAGGATATATGGTTTAGGGCCTGAGGCTTGGAGAAAGAAGCTACAGCGATATGAATCAGGAGTTTGCAGGTAGTGAGCAAATTAATAAATTTGTTGTAAAGGACACAAAGGGAGAGTTGTGGTTAATGTACTGAACTTTGTATCATTTTTGATTGCTGAATATTAGTTGTTGAGACAGTGGTACAGTCATGCTTAAGATGGGGTAAATTAACAATAAGTCTGTAGGTCGTCTGAAACTTGGTGTGTGTACTTATTTACGTGTGTGTGTGTATGTGTATATTTGTCTATATATAGAAAATGTTGCAGTCAGTAACTAGCATAAGGACAATTTGTGTGAAGTTAAGTTTTGTTTTATTTGTTTATGAGAAATGTCACGGGAAGTAGCAAGGAACTGTTAATAGCACATGAGTAAATGTGACGGGAAGCAAAGGTAAACACACACTCAGTTGATCTAGTAGGAGGATTAACTGTTTGAATCATTGAAGTTTGTAAGACACCCCGAGTGGTGAGGTAACAGATCAGGTCTGTGGAGCTATGACAGATGATAGGCTGTGTCAAATAGCTTGACGTCAAGTTTGTCAGTATGTTAATCCAAAAGATAGTTAACAAATTATTCTTCAGATAACCTTGTTATCAGCACAAAGCAATGCAGTAAACTAGGAACTGCTGTCTTGTAAAGGTGAGGAACGGAGCCTTGTGGAACTCCTGTACTGATTTGCTGACAGTGTGAATCAGAATTACTTATTTGAAGTTAAAAAGAATGCTGATTAAAACAACTATATCAGTAAGACGGGTGAATGTATATACCTTGTTAGCTCATAAAAAAGAAGGGAGGGCTATATGGAACCAAAAGCCTTAAAAACAGATAAATAAAAATTGTACCATTGAATTTAACCAATAGATAAATAAAAGTTATACGACTGAATTTAACCCGATACATAGTCATTCAGTATGTGATCTCATTAACAAGGCAGTGTGACAGGTACTGTATCCTTTCCTGAGGTATGAAGTGAGCTCAGATAAGACTGGAAAGTGAGAGGATAGTAGCAGAGAGTCCTCATTTCTAGAATTAAGTAAGATTGTGAATTTCTTACATAAGTCAAAAAAAGTGACAGAGAAAATTTGTTGGAGTGACAGGGTTTAATAAATTGAGGAGTGAATCCATGGGAGCCATCAGCTTCATAACTGGGCAGCTTTCTAAGCAAATTGTATATCTCTGTAATGGATAGTGTATGAATGGGAAAACAAAGGTGTAGAATCATAGAATATGCTTAATGATGAAGAATATCATTATGGGTTGAGACTGAGAAAGGCTGAAAATTTGAAATTATTAGCACATAGTACCAATTATAGTGGGAGATTCAGAAAAAAATGGACCTTTATGTTATATTGTAGCCAGAAGACATGCTTTAGTTCTTCTAGGAAAACGATTCTTCCTGAAACCTTTATGCTTGCATATAGGAGTCTTGTTTAATGTATTTTAAGGAAAGCTACTTTGGCTTGGCAAGTTGTTTATCTTTTGTGTTTACATCATTGTGGCAGTAGTCCTGACTGCTGAAACTTCAGTTGTATAAAGTTTGGACGCCAAGACGCAACACCCTCCTCTCTCTCCAGACATCATGGATGCCCATGCATATGAGACATGAGAATGTCTCCAGCATAAAACCAGCATCCACATACACTGTTAGATTTCTCTTTTTTGCATTATACAGTTTACTCATCATAGCATTCATGTCTGTAGTTTGTGGAAGTCAACGAGTACCCTATTGAAGAACTTCCTTATGTTTACTTTCAGTATTTTCCTGTTTTACTTCCGTTAAGAGTATAATTGTTGGCTAGTTGGCATTATGTTAGGGTATGCAAATTTTTAAGAAAATTAGCTGCTTTTATGGCAGGCAGATTCTCTGAAGACTTCCTCAATCATTGTCTAGAGCATGATGTTGAGGACTGCATGGTCAGGGTACCCCAAACATTTTAAGTACTACTCAACATTCCTTACAGAACTGTTTGGAAAGGAAGAGACTTGAGGTCTTTACCCTGTCTGCCATGGCTTCGTCAAGTTTGCTTTTAGCATGAACAATTTCCTCCTTAAAAGAAGCATCATAAGCAAAAGGCTGAGAGGTTTACAAGTGATGCAGCTTCAGTCTTCAATGTCCCATTTTGGCTTAAATGTGTAGTCTATCATGAAGTACTTTCATATACACCCGGTCCATACTTCTCATTTTTCTTAGGCCTCTAGAGGACACCATGTCAAAGGAACAAAGCACAGCCCACCCGTCTGAGAGTCAGGGTTCGGCTTCTGATTGGGCACCCTTTTCCAGGCATGTAATACAGAAGCATGTCTCATGATTTCTGAAGAAGAGGAAAAGTACCCACTATCCTTGTTAAGGAGGAAGTTGCTGGCCATGAGCTAGAAGTCTGGCATTCCCATCTTGAGACTAGGAGTTTCAAGATAGATAATCCTGTTAATTCTGATAATTTTGCTGTCTGGCAGTTGGCTTAGAGGATTATGGAGCTGTTTCCTATCATTTATTGGTGCAAGGTTTGATTCCCTTAGCATCCATTGCCTAATTATGTAACTCTGAGCAAGTCTTTTAACCAGATACCACTCTACCATGGAAAACAAATACAAGTAAATACATAAGGATCCAAAATGTGAAATGTAGTTAATCAAGCCTATACTTAATGCAAGTGTTGTGCCTGTGTTCCAGCACCAGATTCTCCAATGCAGTCTCAACCTGAATAATGGATCATTTTGACTTTAGGCTTCCTTTGAGCCTTACAAAGTCTGCGGTCTGGAGTCATTTCTGTTTGGACACTGCTTCCTCATCCTTTTGATACTCTCTTGAAAAGTAATGATATTCTGTTGACCATGTAGGGGAAGAATTGAATCACTCTCAGATGTCTTCTCCCTTAGGCTACAATTCATGCACAGAAGATGCTATGTCATCTACTTTTCTCCACAGAGGAAATTTCATTTGGTGAGGTTCTTGGTAGAATAAAAGAACACTTTGGGATGCAAATGTGGTATCTTGGGCACAAAAAAGATACTTTGAGTTACTAGGACCGGATGCCACTAAATGTGTCTCTTCTTCTTCCTGTTTTGGGGTTCTGAAGGATGCATACCTTGTGGCTTTAAAGTAACCAGGCACCCAACCCTCTGCTGCTGAGATTTTATGGGATCCAAAAGTCCTACAAGTATCCTTACATTAGCCCTCTGGCATGTCCAGCTATAGTGTCTGTGGATCTAAAGGAAGGCCCTAGATTGGTTCTCGCTTCTTATCCCCCTCCCAAGTGAGGAAGAAAAAGAATGTTAGACTAGTTTGAGAAGGTGTATACAGCTGTCAATCTGGCCATCTGGGGCATTGTCAGGCACATCTAACAAAGTACCAAATTTCTGTGTGAGACCATCTGAGAGGCCAGCTCGGGGAGATGGCTGATGTAGACTTGCAATATTCATGGATCTCACTTAGACACATAGTCAGATAGTAAAGCAGTCCATCAAGTGTGCTTATAATCCTATAAAGATGCAGCATCCAGGGGGCAGCTATGTGTTCTGTCATCAGAAGGCATCCCTTTCTGAAACCCCTTCTGAAGCATGTCAAAGTGTCACTTCTTAATGGCCCACTAGACAGGGGGAGCCTTGTAGGTGAAATGAGTAAAATGATGCATTATGTTGGCTTTCCCTGCACCCAGTGATGATGGAAACTGCTCCTCTAAACAAGTCCCTTACTGTCTCAGGCAGGGTAAAGGCAATTCCACAAAGGATGAAAAAAAAACAAGCTAGTACAGGAAAAAGTGTCAGGAAGACTGCAGGGGAAAGTCTTGGGGGGGGGGCATGGGACTTCATGTGCCATGGAACAGTCATGACTACTTGGTCACTGTACCCCTTCCTTACTCCTTCTACCAACTCCCCCCACCCCAGTCCCATCCCCTTCTGATCTCCAACCATGTAAATAATGCACGAATGCTAACTGTATGCCTCCAGTAGTGGAAGGGCAGTTTAGCCATACAGATCATTTCCTAGGGTAAAAGACAACACTTGCAGGATTTCCTCCTGTGCCAAAGGAATGAATACATTTACCTGATCACCCCCACCCTTTCATTCGGAAAGAGCTCTTTTGCATTAGGGGTAACAACAGAGCTGTCATCCTTAAAAGACTTTTTCTAGTTACTGGAAAGGAAGGGCCTTGGAGACTTTTTCTAGACCTACTAAACTCAATACTTTTCTCAAAAATCCCACAGTTCAAAAAGTTAATCTTAAAAGCTCTTAACCCCACTGTTCTCCGAGGCTCTGATGGTAACGTTTGATATATCCAAATTCACAAGTAACTACTCATAGGTTGCCCAATATAAGGTGAAATTCCAATGGCAAAGGAAATGCACCAGACTCCTCTAGCACATCTTGCTTGGGTATCAAAGCCAAAAGCGTTCCATGCGTCCGATGTATGACCTTAGCCCATGGAAATTAGGGTACATAAGTGAACGTGTGAGCTTAAATCCTCAGACTGTCTTACGCCAGTTCAAAAGCAAGTATCACACCTGTTGGTCTGCTCTACAGGTGGTCTTTGTGTACCAGTGCTTTTACTGGTGCAGATAAGTGCATTGTTGGGAGCTTTCCTTTATTTTTCTCAACTATACTGCTGTTTGTTGCTCTACTGGATGTCATCTAGGAGGGAAAAGTAGAATTGTGGTAGGCTGGTTCCCTGCAAGGATCTTCATGCCCAGTGCCTTTTCTGTCTAGGTGCACAGCATGAGTACAAAAATTGTACAATTTTTTAGTCCTTTGTTCTAAAGACACTAATAATGCAACTTTGATCTTATAATTCCAGCTTGGAAGCTCAGTGCCTTGTGCACCTCACCCAAGCAAAGATGAAGGAACTTACTACCCCTGATCTGCAACCCATTCAAAGAAATTTAAGAGGTCTAGGCCTGATGTCATGCCTGCTGTGACAGACTCAGACATATCTGCCGAGGTCTTGGAACCTGGAGTACACCCGACATCTCCTCATACTCCTGCAATCATGACCCCACCAGAAGTTTGCATTGCATCTGAAGTTCACACATCCAAAATGACAAAGTGCTGATAACACTGTGAAGGAGAACCCCGCTTAGTAATTCTCAAATGACCCAAGGGCATAATGCAGATCATCATTCCAGGAAAAAATTCCTGGATCTGTCATCAAGGTTCATTAGGGGTCGGAGCCCCTGCATTTATTCAAAGTGGGTATCTTACCTAGAAGGAAAAAAAAAATTAAATATTCCTTCCCCACCAGATGTACAAAGAAAAGGAGTGGATGGAGTTTTCAAAGGGCCTATTTAAGGCCATTATGACACTCTGGTCACCTTCCTTTGCTTGCAAGGTCTGCTACTACGACTGTTTGTCCTACACTCCAAAAAAGAGACAATTAGACACTTCTGAAGAAGAACAGGATGAAACAGGATGAATCGGACACCAGTGAGCACTCTGACCTATCCATCCCAAATCCATTCAGCAGGTCATGTGGCCTCTGATGATGAAGATTCCCTTTTTCTAGGCTCCCCTGCTGAAGAAGCTTAATTTGGCATACTTGCATGCCTTTGCCTCATCCTCCAAAGCTCCTGATTCTCAGCCCCTTGGCTGACCCTGTCATAATTACTGTCACAGTGGATAAGCAATCCAGACAGATTCCCTCTTTTTCTTCTTTGCTTCCATCAGATAAAGACAGCAAAATGATGGACAGGTTAGGGAAGAAAATGTATACATCTTCAACCCTGGCCTTCAGAGCCGTCAACTACTAAACTTGTATGGTAAAATATGCCCTGGTTCTACTATCCCAGGCCTTAGAACAACCTAGTGCTGTTCATGATTCCTCCAATAAAGCACAGGTTGCCTCTACCCTCTCACTGGCTATACACGTCTCTAGGCACTCCATAAAATGCAGCTGTGATGCTGCAGAGGCATCATCTAGATCAGCTGCCTCTGCTTCTGTCCTTCGTTAGTACTCCTGGCTTAGGTTACAACCTCTGCCTGATGATTTTAAAAGTAAATTCATGGCTGCTCCACTTGATAATAGTTTTCTTTTTGGTAAACAGTCAGCAGAGCTTTTTAAGACCCTGCAAGAGAAAAACAGAGTTGCAGGATCTCAAGTAACTATGTGTATCACCAGTGCCAACTTTTCATAGAAACTACCCTGCCAAACACAATTTTGTCAGGAAGGCCTCTGCACCACCCTCCTCAAAACAAAGAAAAGGTGCCAGGAAATCATCTTCTGCCAGGCATACCTTTCCATAATCTACTCCTAGATGGCCCTTTCCTGACAGGCCCAACAGTGTGTGACTGTCAGACCCCCTACCAACAATCTACTCCTAGCCAGGTTACACATGAGAAAGTTTCAGTGGTACCTGAGGAATGTTTGGTCACAACACGCCCACCAGTTAGAATTTCAGATTTCCTTCCTTCCTTCCATGTCTCAAGAAAGAGATTTATTGGTAGATCCAGCAAGTCCACCTGAACCCAGGATTGCCTCTACAACCTCTCCCTTATGAATGGTCTGAAGGTTCAGGGACAATGGGACTACCATCAAAGGAAAAAACACATAAATGTCAGGGGAAATGACTCCCCTTATCCTAGCCCTAAAGACATTATTTTCCTTCATAAACCCAGGACCTCTAAAAATCTTCACAGACAGCACCACAGTCCTGTGGTATATCAAAAACAAGGGAGAACAAAATCCTACTTACTTTGCAGGGTGCCTAAGCTTGGTAAATGCCCACCCTCTCCAAGGTAATGCTGCAGGCAGTTTATATTCCATCACAAAACAATGTTCAGCCAGATGCTGTCAGCAGGTTAATATCTCTGAACCACGAATGGATGTTGCACAGGGATGTGTTTCTAGATATAGTCCACTGGTGAGATACACCTCAAATAGATCTGTTTGCCTCCCTCAGAACAGACTACAGCTATTCTGCACAAGGACTCCCTCTCCTCAGGCATGGAGGGTGGATGCATTCTCAATTTCCTGGAAGGGGATGTTTCTTTATGCACCCCCCTTCCCTCTCACACAGAAAGTCCTACTGAAGATTCAACAGGACAATCACAAAATCTTGCTGGGAACTCCCTTTTGGCCAAGGCAGCATTGCCCCCCCCTTCTTTTTTCACTAGCCAAGGACAATCCCCACAAGTTACCTCACAAGGTGGACCTTAACACACAACAAAAGGTATCTCTCATCCACCCACACCTACAAAACCCTGAAATTGACCCTGTGGGTAATAAACTTCTGATCCTTTTTAGATGCTTTTACTCAGAGGACATGCTTTCTGTCCTACAGGAGGCTAGGAAACCACTATCAGGAGGTCCTGCCTGTCTAAATGGAAAAGGTTCTCCAATTGGTGTTTTCACAAACAACTAGATCCTTTTCAGGCAGATGTACCTCTAGTTTTGTCTTATTTGTGTGAACTGCTTAAGAAAGAACTTTCATATTCCTCAGTGAAAGTCCATTTATCAGCTATTTCCACTTGCCTACTTCAGTCTGCTTTTGCTATCCAGATTAGAGGTAAAGCTTTTTCTTAAGGGTGTGTTCCATATCAGGCTACCAAGAAATCACATTTCCCCTCCTTGGGACCTGAAATACATTCTAGAAAAATTCACCGCTGCACCTTTTGAGCCAGCCTCCCTGAAGATGTGCACGTGCTTCTAGTAGCCTTGACTTGAGCTAGGAGGGTTTCAGAGGTAGACATTCATGGCTGTCCAACCGTACCTGATATTTCATAAGGATAGGGTCTCTCTTCACACAAACCCATCCTTTATGCCTAAAGTGGTCCGTAAACTTTCTCTAAACCAGTCCATCCACTTGCCCACCTTTTTTCCTTCTCCACAGAATGACAGAGAGAGACAGAGTGCTCCATTCACTTGATGTTCATAGACAGCTTAGATTTTACCTGGACAAGACTAAAAATATCAGAAAGTCTAACCAGTTGTTTTTCTTTTCACCCCAGAGCTCTGGGGAAAGCTGTCTCCAAACAAATAATTTATTCCTGGATTTCCAACACTGTTACCTTCTGCTACTCTTTCCATGGCAAACCCCTTCCCTGCACTGTGAGGGCCCACTCTACTAGGGCTTTGGCCTCCTCAAGAGTTTTTTTTTCCAAAGGATTAGACACTGCCACTGTCCTAGAGGCAACCACATTGTCTTCATTCCACACTTTCACTAAACATTACAAGCTGGACTGTGTCTGCAAGGCTAGGGCAGGCTTTGCAAAAGCCATCCTGCATAGTTTCTAAGAAGGTGGTTCTTCTGCTGTCACCCATAACATATACTGAGCTTATACTGCAACATGAAAATAGAAGGACCTAGAATACTTGTGTAAAATCTTAAAATAAACATAGATGTCCTTCTCTTCCATGTTGCAGTATTCCTATTCCTCCCTACTACCCCCCACTAAGACATCTACCTCTTCTTCTTCTTTATATTCAGTTAACTTTCCCTGTCTAGATGACATACTGATCATCTTCCCTTAGATTACTGTCTGACTAGGGCATTCAGTTCTGAGGTCTGTGCGTGCGGACAACACATTTATGGCCCACGGTTTATGGTACATGCATGTGACATTCCACACACCATACAGCAGCCAGGCAAAGCTTTTGTATAAGGGCCAGACATTCGGGTCACCTCAGGCTGAGGATCCCTCATGTTTAGAATACTGCAACATGGAAGAGAAGAACATCTATGGTTATGGTAAGATTTTTCACAACTATTCTTTCTGGAGATTTTACACAACTATTCTTTCTGGAAACTTTACTGCGGTGGTGGTGCTGCGGTAGCGTTGCCACCTCACAGTTAGACATTGTCCGTTCGATTCTCAGCTAGAGCGTCTTCTGTGTGGCGACATGCGTGAATGGGTGTTTCTTCATTGAAGGTTGTGCATTAGGCCCGGCAAGCCAGCACGTCAAAATCTACTGCCAATTATTAGCGGACCGGAGTTCTGCTGTGGCGACCCCTAACTGGGAAAAGCCAAAAGAAACAACAACAACAACATTCTTTCTGGAGACTTTCCTGGATACTGTTGCATCCCCTTTGACTACACCAGACTTTAGCCACCAGCACAGTGAAAAGGCTTCACATGTTTTACAAGGTATCTGAGAATTTGAAATTTCTGTACAAAAAAACCTGCTGAAGATCCTTCTGTGTTTTCTATGTGAACAGACAAAGCCCTCTGAGTTTCTACTTTCTACCAATGCTCTTTCCTTCTGATAAAGACAGTAAGTCAGTGGACAGATTGTGGAAAAAAATTTATGTCCTGCATTGTGACCTTCAGAGCTCTGAATCATCAGACTGAAATGATTCAATACTTATTACCGTCTATCCTTTACAATGTAAATAAAACTTTGCCCTCCCGTAAGGAACCTACCAGTAAACAACAGGCTTTCTTTGGTGGCTCAGGCTTCCTAAATAGCTAGGCACAGCATTAAATGCAGATATGATGTAGTGGGCATCTCCTCTGGGGCAGCTGCTACAGGTTTTGTGTTCAGGGTTATGTATGGTTACATTCTCAGGCCTTTCCAGAACATATTACGTGAAACCAGTCGACTCGTCTTAAAATTTTTTCTGTCTAGATAATTAAAATAGGGGAAGCCACCTCAAGCAGTAGACCCATAACAAGCTGTGTACCCCAGGGATTGGTCTTGGGACCTCTGTTGTTGGTGATGTACTTTTCTGAGATGCAGGCCAAAACCATTGGGTTATGGCTGATCAAGTTTGCAGATGACTGCAAGCTGGGCGCAGTCATCAATTCCACAAGTGATGTGGCACCCTCCAAGAGGGTCTCACCCAAACAAATAACTGGTGCCAGAAACATGGCCTAAAGCTGAATACCAAAAAAATGCATCATCATCCCCTTTGGGGAGAGTGATTTCCCCACATATTATCACATTAATAACAATGTCCTAAGTACACAATCAGTAGTGGGGGATTTGGGCACCCAGGTTGATAGTAACCTGACTTTTGACCACTATGTTACTTCCGTTGTATGGAAAGCTTTCTACATGGACCACCTCATAAGTAAGGGTATCTCATCCAGGGACAAAGAGGTAGTAATAAGATCCCTGTATTCTTCCCGTATAGGGCCAATTATCGAGTACAAAGGTCACTTCGGCATGTACCTTGCAAAGCACATGCAGCAGCTAGAGAGACCACAGAGGTTCCTCACCAGGAGAATTCAGGGCCTCGAACACCTACCTTACACAGATAGGCCCCTGTCTCTGTTCTCAGTTTCATACAGACTCCTCAGAGGTGAATACTGTTTGGCATGTAAAGCAATCTCAGACCCCGCCTTGATGAGACTGCTGCATACCCACAGGTCAAGCTCCAGTCGAGCAACACGTATGCGTGACCTCAACCTGGTCTGTGATATCAATAGGACTTTTTGGTGGGACAGATTTGTGTCCCATAGAATCCCTGTCCACATCAAGCAGAGTACCTCGTTATCCCTTTTTAAGTGCAGCCTGGATAACTGGATGGGAAACAGAAAATTACACTCCTGGCATTCCACCTGTGTCCCTGCTGGACATGGGCTCTGGGTGCTGACTTGTCAAAACATGGGCCAAACTCTTGGATAGGCTTATAAGGTCCTCAGCCTAGTAACCTCCTATGATCTACATTGGACTTTTCACACAATTGTAGGAAAAAGGTAAAATTATGAAGGACTACAGACAGTTTTTATAATTTCTGTGCCAAGGTACCAAAGGAATTACCCTGCCAAACCCACTTCTTTCACTCGTAAGGATCCCAGGCCTTCTCACAAGTCCAAGAAAATGCCTAGGAAAAGATTATAGGACAAACCAGACATGGACTCTAGATCTGGGAGTCATCCTTATCCAGAAAAAACAGAGGTACAAACTCAAGACCTATTTTTTTTTTTTTTTTTTTTTTTTTTTGGAGTGCAGACTAGACATCAAACCATACCTCTCAACCTGAAAACATCACCAATCTGGACAAATCCTATGAAAAATAGATACAACTGGCCAAATAATCTGGATGCTGATTAACATAAAATTTGCATATATAATTGTGTAACCCCACCCACCCCGATGGAACTGTGGGATAGGAAACCATGAACAGGTTGGGCTGGTAACAGGTGTTATGGCCTGTCTCATAATAAAGACAGAGTTAAGGTCAGTGTTGCATCTTGGACTGAAATTCTTAAAGGAAATGAAAACATAACAAAGAAAATGTTAAGAAGTTGGAATAAATGCCAATTGGCAAATTATTTGCTAAAAAAAAAAGAGTGATTAATGGCTAAAAGCAGCTCAGCTTCTTCTTTTGGCTTTTTCCTGGTTAGGGGTCGCCACAGTGGATCACCTGTCTGCTCATGATTGGCAGTGGAGTTGTATGGTGTTGAGTTGCCAGCCCAACCTTCCACAGAAGGCACACACACTCACGCAGTCACTCCAGGGCCAATTTAGTGTGTCCAATCCACCTTACAAAACATGTCTTTGGGATGTGGGAGGAAACCGAAGCACCCAGAGGAAACCCACGTGACCACAGGGAGGAAACCGAAGCACCTGGAGGAAACCCACGTGACCACAGGGAGGACATGCAGACTCTGCACAGAAAGCACCCAAGCTGAGGATCGAACTGAGAACCTCTTGCTGGGAGGTGGCAATGCTAACCACTGCACCACAGTGCCCACCTTTTAAGGAGGCTTTAATATAAAGTATAAAAATATAAAGTTGTCAAGGCTGGCAGTTCATCTCGTGACAAACCTCTTATCTCATACTTAGACAAATGTTTCAATGTCTAGCAATGCATCAATACCCAGTACAAAAGAATGTTAAATATTTTAGTGATACAGTGCAACACAGACCCATCACTGAGCTATGATCATTGTGCCAAAAGTGGTGTTGATAATAAGATACACGTTCTGCATGCACTACGTGAAGTAATCTCATTAGAACCATATAGCTCAGACTAATAAAGGCAAGTCTTGCCTGCTGTGATTAATGAACTTGTTAGCCATAAAGAAGCTGGAACTTGTTTTTGGCTAATTTACATTTCCTGATTTGCAGGTACTGCTCTGATGTGCAGATCATGGCTGACCTGCACAACACAGTAGTAACCTGTTGCTTATGTAGGCAGTGATGTTCACAAGCATGTACACACAGACACAGACACACACACCTTACACTCCTGTGGTCCCATACGCACACCATAATGCTTTAGTGCCAATACAGCACATCTGACTTAGGTTCTGGTGGTCTGTTGTATCCCCCCACCCTCTAATTCCTGATCTCAGTGCTGTTTTGGCACATAGTCAGCCCTGGTAGTCTAGCTATTCTCCCCACCCCATACTATCGTTGGTGCCATTATGGCACATAACACTGTAAATCCTGGAGTCCAATGGCTCCCTCCAATCACTGTGTAGGTGGCTTAAGGTAATTTAAGGGGTATTTCTTGATGGTCAAATGCATCCCCTCACAGATGGCTTCATAGTAATATTGGTACCATCATGGCACTTTTAGATCTCATTTTTGGTTTCCAATGTTTCCCCCACTTCACAGTCCCTGTAGTAATGTTGCTGACATCACAGCAGTGCATTTCCTGTTGGTCTACTAGTTCTCCAACCTCAATCCCCATCATGCAGGTGGTGCTATTATGGTGTTTAAAATTTGTGGCCAGTATTCTCCTGCAATGCATGTGGTGCCATTATGGTGTTTGAGTTGTGGCCAGTGTTACCCCCATCACATCATGCTGTTCCATGCCTTAAGGCACTATTCCCAGTAGCCCCCATAGTAATATCAGTGGCAGTATAATAGAGTATCCCACCACACCCAACACCCATCACTGTAGTATTGCTGGTGCCTGTATGGTACTTTTCAACATTATTCAGTCCCACCCTAAATAAAAGAATACATTTCCTAATGCTGTGAAGCAAGCTAAGAATACCATTAACCACACATTCATGGTAGGTGTAACATGTAAAACATAAACTGATACACGTATTGGTGTGCCAAACTGCAAACCTTTTGTCATATCCTGTAAACTGCACCTCAATCGTACTGTTATTTTCCATTATAGACCTGTAGTGACTCACCTTGTTCAACATGGCGCATTTTTTTGTGGTTTAACTCATTATAGTTGGGTGACTCCTCCAGGAGTTTCTGCAGCTGCATCCTACTGATGCCTCTAGGCAGCAAATATTGCTTGCTCATATTGACATTAATAATTTGAAAACCATGGCACAAGCAAAGTATTAACAGATTTCATCTTGAAGCTTACAGAGTGGCAAACACAACTGTATTGATATTTGACCTCTGTGTAGTGCAGGTAAAGGTAAGTTAATTGTTCGTATAATATTTTGTCATAAATACCATGTTTTTCTAAATATCTCGACCACCAAGTAGCACAGATGGAACTGCTTAGCCTCATATCAAAGTTGTCAGCTGGGTTAACAAAATGCTGTTGATAGCATGTGTGCAACTTGAATAGTTGCTGAGATATTGTGAGTGAGTTACAAAATATTACAAACATAATAGTTACTGTGTGGACTGTTTTTACAAAATATTACAAACTTAATAGTTACTGTGTTGACTGTGACTTATAAAATCTATTTTAAGTCCAACCTAAAGAATACTGCTGCTATAAAAATAGTTTGTGCTGAAAAGCTTGCCATTTACACTTCTTTAATAACCCCTGTGATGTCAGCGACATGAACATTTGTTTGAAATGGTGAGGACATAATTTGGTTCATTTAAAAAGCTTAGGCTCTGCCTATTAGAAGTTACTGTACAAACATCCAGAGCTCCATTGGAGGGAAGTCTCATACTGATCTTGATATTCTGCAACTCCTTGTACAGATCTACAGGAGCAGGTGTGGTGGTCTTGTATTTATGTGCATATTTATTTTGTAAACTGAGACACACCTCTCCCAGAAAAGAAAAGAAAAAAAAATAAAATAAAAGTATGCAAGTAAGAAAAAGAACATCACTGCACAGCATGTGGACTTGGCAAGTAACGTGAGTGAGCGAGAAACTGAAACATGACCACTAATGATGTACACCATTGTTAAGTTTGCCAAACCTGCTGATGCTGTACTATACACTGGTGAATGAACTGCTCCCACCCCTGCTCTAATTTTGTAGCAAAAGGGTAACACACATATTCAGGCAAATGTATCTGTATCATACTTATTTGTATATCAATAGTCTGGGAGTGTTTTGGACTTCGGGGACAAGGCAAACAAATCGGACATCACTAGCATATTTTATTAACTAGTTTGGCTCTTCTTACCTAAGTATGTTGTAGGCTATAGTCCAGCAGATTTAACAATAGAAGTCCGGAACAATTTTAAAAGTCTTCTTGCAACAGCATCACCAAAGTGTTATTGGTACCCATTGGTCTTTGCATACTGAGCAACAAAGAAAACTCTGGGAGCTCCCAATACTAAATATAAAAGAAAAAAATATAATGGGAGGATACTGACTTAGTTACAAACTTATGAATCCACTTATCATAATACAGTATATGTGCCCGAGTTCGGTGTTGCTACTGTATGCAGAAATGAGGCTGTGTAATGTTATCCACTGCAGGTTAAGAACAGGGAAGACTGAACAGTTGAGAGCATAGTAAACTGCAGGACTGGAGCAGCCAATGTAGGATTTTAAAGAAACACATCAGCGCACTTAGTGCTGTCATCTGCACATTCATGTGGCTAAACAGAAAACTGCATGCTCTCCAATACCATATTTTATACCCAAAATAAACTTCACAAAAGCAAGTAGCAGTAAAAGGAACACAAGATGTTCATCGTGTTACCCTGCTGCAGTCATCACACTTGGGTTATCCTGCCATCAGGCGGTCCCGCAGTCGACCCGAATTCCAAAGTCTTGATCCGGCTTCGGTTGCTTTCACTTCTTCCCTGGCATCAATGCACCAGGGGTATATAAGAGGCATCCAATGCCATTTTCTTCAGTCTTTCTTGCCGCGCGGTGCCTGAAGCAGAAGCAGTTCGCAAGTGCCGGTCGGCCAACACCTGAGATTTTCGATTTGAATTTCAGTCCGAAGTCTTCAATAAAGCTAAGTACCCCGTTGGGGAAAATTTTCTTGCCTCAGTCCGATGTCAGAAAAAGTTAACGATTGCATTTCTTGTGGGAAGCAAATACCTCATAAGGACTTCCATTCCTGTTGCATTCCTTGCCTAAGCCCAGACCACGACGTCACAGGTTGTCTGTTTTGTGCTAGGTTTAATAAATGAACTATCAAACACCGTTTTGACTTCGCACGGCATTACTTTGGTAGGAAGTTTAATTATATCATGCCATCGGAGCAGCCGACGACTGCCATACATAAAAAACGCAAGGATAAGGACAGGCAGCCTAGGAACAAGCCAGACTCCGAGGCCTCAGCTGGGCCTGTCGCCAGTTCTCCGGTTTTCAGTGAGGCGCCTACGCAGCCCCTGATGACTGCAGAACTGGAACCCCAGACAGCTGCGGATTCCCAAGCAGAGCCTACTAGGTCGACGCAGCCATCTTCCGACACCGGAGCAGAAGTAGATACCTGTGCACTGGAAACACCTTTGGTTGCAGAAGGTGTCTTCAGACCAACTACACTCACCATTAAATCTTATGCTAAGCTTAAAACTCCTTTAAAACCTAAGAAAACTGTACATCAGTCTACAGTTCAAGTCCCCATGCCTAAGAAAACAGATGCTTAAGAAGGCTGAAGATTTGATTACCCTTATCAGGGGTTCCCATCCCCCTCCTGATAAAAGGCCAAGACCAGAGGAGGATTATGCATCCTCTGACCAGGTTTCACTCTCCTCAGATTCTTCTGAGGAACAGGATTACACTTTTCCACCTTATGAAGACTCTGATGCTGAAGATTCTATTCCCTCAGCATCTCCCCCTGAGGACTGCTCCTTTGGGGAAACTTTACATACCATGAGGGAACATTTCCACTGGGAAGGCCAGGATTACTCAGATTCTAAGAAAAGGCTCCGAGAGTTCCTGTTACTACCCTAGCACAGACCTCTTGCTATCCCACCTGTTTTAGATATTGTGGATGATGTTTGCTTGGAGTCTAGTTTAAATCCAGTCTCTCTACCTCCTGCTCCAGCCAAACCAGACAGATACTACAGCGTACCTGACTCGCACAAATTCCTTTATAAAAGCCCTGTAGCTGACCCAGAAACAATTTCCCAGGGTCCTAAGAGAGGTAAAGCTTCTATGGCTAAAAATCCTGTGCCCTCTGAAAGGGATTCCAGAGCCCTAGATAGATGGAGAAAGAAAATATACATCTCAGCAGCTCTGGCTATGAGAGCATTAAATTGCCAGTTTCACATGTTGAAATATCAGCAATTCCTACTGTCTCAGTTAAAACAAAAAATGAGCACACATTCAGAACAGTCTGAATTCAAGGAATTGCAGGATCTGTTGTATGCAGCTGAACAGGTGGGCAAACATACTTTACAATGCGGATTTGATTCACTGGAAGCTTCCTGTAGAGCAGCTGTTACGGGCTCTGTCATACGTAGACATGCTTGGTTAAAAGAACAAACCCTTCCTGACCATGTTAAAGCAAAATTATTGGATGCACCTTTACAGCAGGATGTATTATTTGGTGTCAAAGCAGAAGAGGTTTTAAAGAAAATGGAGGATAAGGCAAAGTCTATGCAAATGGTCAAGGATTTTTTGCAGGTACAACCCCCTCGTTTCAGCAGAAATTGGCCAACAAAAAAATGGTCCTTTCCAGCTTCTGACAGATCACAGAGGGGCAAATACAGATGCCCAAGGGGCAGAGGTCAGTCACAGGGCCCTTACAAACCTCACCAATGGGGTACTGCTACCCACAAGGGAGGAGAAGACAGGCTCCAAGCTAGCAGAAGACAAACACAATGACTCTATCCTCAAACTACCAAGCAAATCTCTCCTGGCAACTCCCTTGGGAAGAAAACTAGCATTTTTTGCAGACAACTGGCACATCATCACAAAAGACAAATGGGTTCTAAACATGGTCTCGCAAAGATACAGGTTCCACTTTCATTCCTTACCAAGGATCAAAGGAATGCCAAACCTGCCACCAAATCAATGGGCAGAGGCACAAAAACTAATTACAGCTCTCATGGACATGAGAGCCATTCAACAGGTACCTACACAGGAGCAAGGACAAGGATTTTACTCAAGACTCTTCCTAGTTCCAAGAAAGGACAAAGCATGGAGGCCCATTCTGGATCTTTCAATTCTGAACAACTATCTGCAAGTACTAAAATTCAAGATGCTAACACTACAGCAGCTTCTTCCCATGCTGGGCAAGAATGCTTGGCTAGTCACTTTGGACCTCAAGGAGGCATACCTGCATGTCCCTATCAGACAAAATTGCAGAAGATACCTCCGCTTCATTGCAGGTTCAACGCATTATCAATTCTCTGCACTGCCCTTTGGCTTATCTACTGCACCCAGGGTCTTCACAAAATGCCTGGCAAGAGTAATTGCATACTGCAGACAAAGAGGAATTCAAATATACCCATACCTGGACGACTGTCTTATTCAAGCAGAAAGCAAGGACATTTTTTTAAAGCATCTGGCATTTGTCAAACACCTTCTAAGTTGCCTAGGGTACACAGTAAACGAAAATAAATCAAAACTAGTGCCCTCACAAAACATAATTTTCCTGGGTGCCAGCTTGAATACAACGGCCCAGATGGCTTATCTCATGCCAGACAAGCAACGACAGCTGATTTAATATTTCAAAGTAATGGCAACAAAGACCCAACTCCCTGCAAGAAAAATTCTGCAGGCCTTGGGATTCATGGCATCTTGCATACTACTAATGCCATTTGCAAAACTGCATATGAGGAAATTACAATGGTACCCAAAAAGTGTATGGAGCACAGCCACAGCTTGGAAACAATGATACCACTCATTCCCTGCCTTCAACAGGAGTTTCTATGGTGGGCACAGGCATGTCACCTCAAAAAAGGTCAGCCTTTCACCTTACCCACAGCCAGGCAAACTATGACAACAGATGCATCGGACTATGCCTGGGGAGCACACATGGCAGGGCAGTGCATTCAGGGCAAATGGACTACAGATCAGAGGCATCTACATATCAATCAAAAAGAAATGCTAGCAGTACAGAATGCCCTAACAGCTTTCAAGGACCTTCTACACCCAGGACAACGAATAATAAAGATGGACAATACCACAGTAATGTGGTACATAAACAAGCAAGGGGGCAAACATTCCTACTCTCTATGCAGGCAAGAAATTACCTTGTGGAACACTGCACTGTCTTACCAGGTTCAATTACAAGCACAATTCCTGCCAGAAAAGAAAAACACATTGGCAGACGACCTAAGCAGAAACATCATGGATCCACACGAATGGAAACTAGATCCACAAGTATTTGCAATGATAGCTCAAAAATGGGGACGCCCAGACATAGATCTGTTTGCAAGCCCCCACAACCACCAATTTCAAAGATTTTGCACAAGGACCTTCCATCCACTAGCTTGGAAAGTGGACGCCCTCTCATTCAGTTGGAAAACATTAACAGTGTATGCCTTCCCTCCACTGCCTCTTCTAGCGAAGGTACTGCTGATAGTCAGATTAGAGAGGCCACAAGTGATACTCGTTGCACCAGACTGGCCATGCCAGCATTGGTATCCAATTTTAAGGAACATGGCCCATGGCCCACCATGTATTTTGCCACAGATTCCTCACCTGCTCACCCAGTGAGACAGTCAGATTCTACACAGCCAGCTCAAGGCTTTAAACCTGGCTGCATGGCAAATTACATAAATAACCAGCCAACACCTTTATCCAAAACTGTTTTGGATATCATTCTGGAGGCCAGGAGGCCCAGCATCAGGAAAACCTATTCAGACAAATGGAAAAGATTTTGTGCCTAGAACCAGGCTAAAGGCCAAAATCCCCTTGATCCAAACATCCCTCAGATTCTACAATATTTAACTGAGATGTTACACAAAGGACTTTCCTTTTCATCTATTAAGATCCACTCCTCAGCGATTTCAGCTCATTACAGCACGGATCCTCCTTTATTCTCACATCCACTCCTAAGACAGTACCTCAGAGGGGCTAAGAACTTAAGACCGCCAAGGAGAGCTCCAACACCTACTTGAAATCTCAACTTTGTTCTGGAAAAGCTTACACTGCCGCCCTTTGAACCAGCTTTTTCAGCCGATTTAAAATTTCTTTCATGGAAAACTGCCCTGCTACTAGCAATAACCTCAGCTAGAAGAGTCTCAGAGGTACAGGCACTAATGGCAGTGGAACCTTTCCTCATTTTTCATCAAGACAGAGTCTCTCTATGAACCAACCCTTCCTTTATGCCAAAGGTAGTATCCAGTGTGGCCCTAAACCAAACCATTCACTTGCCCACCTTCTCCCCAAATCCCCAGAACAAAGGAGAAAGACTCCTGCACTCTTTGGAAATTCACAGGCAATTACGTTACTACTTGGATAAAACTTAAGGCTTTAAGAAAAACTGACCAGTTCTTTGTAGCCTATGCTACAGGACCACAAGGAAACAGACCATTTCTAAATGGATAGGGCATTGCATACGTTTCTGCTACACACATCATGGGAAACCGGTACCTGCTAACATTAGGTCCCACTCCACCAGGGCTACAGTTACATCAGCAGCCTTTCTCAGGGGAGTGCCAACCAAGGATATTCTGGAAGCTGCAACGTGGAGTTCAGTTCACACCTTCACCAAACACTATCACTTACCTCTATACTCTAAGACTAGAGCTGGTTTTGCCACTGCAGTTTTGCAGGGCCTACTAGCTTCTTCTAACCCTGTTTGACTCCACCTCCCATCCTTAGCTTTGGGATTCAACCCAAGTGTGATGAATATAGTACAGTTTTGTACCTACCATAAATGTAGATGTTCGAGTGTTCGCCCTGCTGCACTACAGGTTACCCTCCTTCCATCCCCTCTGAACTAGCTGTACTTATCTCTACCACTCTATCCTATACTACCTCTGTGGTGTATTTACTTGTGCCTAAGGGTTTTGTTTTATTTTTATATAGCTATATGTGTGTATATATATATATATATATATATATATATATATATATATATATACACACACACACACATTCCGCCTACCTATTGGGGGCATCTGACATCTGGGGCAAGAAAAACTGAAGAAAATGGCGTTGGATGCCTCTTGTATACCCCTGGCGCACTGACGTCAGGGAAGAAGCGACAGCAACCGACACCAGACCAAGACTTTGGAATTTGGGCCGACTGCGGGACCGCCTGACGGCAGGATAACCCAAGTGTGATTGACTGCAGCAGGGTGAACACTTGAACATTTACATTTATGGTAGGTACAAAACTGTACTTTTCCCAGCATAGCTGTCAACCTCTTAGCGCAAAAAATATGGACAAAGCCAAAAATAATGTGGGGGGGGGGGGCAAAGCCCTAAAAATAGAGAGACATTTTAAATATTGCTCTAATAAACTTAGAAAGTTGCTAAAGTAAAAGGTTTTGTGTTACCATGCATTTTGTGAAGTATATGAAGTCTGAAACTCTAAACAACTGTCATTATTTAGTGAATTCAGTCCTCAATGATTTGCCACAAAAATCCAGAAAATCACAAATTTTATGAGGAACACATCAAAATATGAGGCAAAACTCTGTGAAATTGACAAGTATGATTCCCTGGGTGGCATTTTAAGTAACACCTGCTTTTTTTTAACAAAAGCAATAAAAATAAATAAATAAACAGAAGCTTGTTGCGTGTAGTATAGGAACAGGCTGCTGCTTTTCCACTAAGGCTAAACCTTCCTCTGCCTAGCTAACTATAATATATATTTGTGGATGTCCTAGGTTATAAATCAAAGTAATGTCTCCTACTGAGACTGACCACTTAAAGATGCTAAGCAATACTTATTTCTGTATGGAGTCTGCATATCCTCCCTGTGTTCATTGGGTTTCCTCCAGGTTCTCTGGTTTCCTCCCAACATTCTCAAGACATGTGCAGTAGGTGGACTGGGCACACAAAAGTGGCCATAGGTATGGGTGTGCGTGCGAGTATGATGAATCCCTGCTCTAGATGATTGTCACTGTTGGTGACAGCCTTACCTCATGTGCAAAAATAGGAAAAAGGGATTGTGGATGGATGAGGCAATGATTTAATACACTTCTGCTGTCAGAGCTGCTGCCAGGCTCAAGTTATTTCACAAAATATTATCATAACTCTCAACTGTCTAGATTTTTGGCTCATATTTTTGATCTGTTCCTCATAAAATATGTGGTTTTCTGGCAAGTCATTAAGGATTGAAGTCACCAAATAATACTAAATAATGACAGACATTTGAGTTCCAGATTTCATATCCTTCGGAAAATACATAATAATGCAAAACCTGTTATTCTAACAACTACCTAAGTTTATAGGAGCAAAATTTAAAATCTGTCCCTATTTTTGGGCCTTTGTCTCCCAGTTATTGCTGGCTTTGTCCAGATTTCTTGCACTGAGAGGTATGCGTAGTATGTGTATGTATATATCGCTATTTGATGGCCAGGTTAGTTGGGCTGGTTCGTTGACACTTTTCAGTCAAAACCTGAGCTCTTGTACTGAAATTCAGTGTGGCCTCACAACTGGCCTCCTGACTATGACATTTTGTCTGCCCTTACTGAAATTTCTAATCTTTAAATTTACTAAGATGGCTATTTGACAATGCCAACCATTTTAGGTTGCACAATCATTTGAAAATACATAAGAAGTTCAGTCCGTGTTCTTAAATCAATTTCCTAACTAAAAAGTACTAACGTGCATGGTTTTGGGTCTCATCATCTGATAATTTTTCTTCTCAGTCCTGGATACTGAGAGGCTGCAGTGGAAACAATGAACACACACACACACACACACACACACACACACACACACACACACACACACACACACACACACACACACACACACACACACACACACACACACACACACACACACACACACACACACACACACATTAGGTGACCAACAAGCTCGTGTGTTTAACAAATGGTAGCAAAGAAGTACAGGAAGTCTGACAATGGCAAATGTTAAAAATGCCCAAATAAAAGCTACCTGATCTTCAGTGAACTCAGTGCCAGCCCAAAGCATGTCTACTGCTTAGGGCTACTAAAGCATTTAGAAGACAACACCAAAAAATGTCAGTTGTATTTGCATTGAAAGGGTATAGGTTCATAGGTTGGTACTAGGCTATTGGCCCTAAGGCCTATACAAGCCTAGCCATAACAATTCCCTGGATATTCCTTCCTACAATATTTACTTCCTTGGACCCCTGTCTAACAAGGTGACTGACGTGATTGCTGTGGTGAATTTTCTGTCTCCCATCCAGTCGTCAAGGTTCCTTTTGAAGAGGCCAAGGAGGTGCTCTGCTTGACATGTATGGGCAGTCTATTCCAGAGTATGGGAAGTCTCTGGGTCAGGAACCTCTCCCTCCAGCATGTTTTGTTCATTGTGATGACAAGGTTTAGATCCCTGGAGTGTGTGGCCCTGAGGGATTGGGATTTCTTTAAGTGGAATGTCCAACAGCTCAGGGTTTGACATGGCCCTGAATGTTAAGCAGAGATTGCCTCTGAGTAGAGGATATGCCACAGAGTATAGCTGGAGTTTTTTTTAGATGGTCAGCATAGGGCATCTCCTTTAGGCCTGTGACTCTTTTAGTGAGGTATTTCTGCGGCCTTTCCAGCTGTTGCAGATGTCTTGTGAGGTACATACCAAATGGAGCATTGTACTCAATAATGTGTCTAATGAGGGATGAGTACAGTGGGATAATGACTTCCTTTTTTTCTGGATGAAAAGCCCTTAGTGATGAGGTGTGCCACATAGGATTTCCTGACCGTTGTGGCAATGTGGTTATCGAAGGTGAGACCATTGTCCACCTGTGTCCCTAAGTCTCTTATCACACTTTCAGTGTTTAGTGTACTGCCACCTATGTGATAATTCATGGGTACATGTTTTTTTCCCAAAGGGGATAACTATACATTTCTTAGCATTAAGCTTGAGCCCATGGCTCTGGCACCAAGCGTATGTTTCTGTAAGGCCCTTTTTTAGAATATCCACATAATTTGGGGATTCAGTAATGGCTCCCAGTTTGCAGTCATCTGTGAACTTTGTTAGCCAGAGTCCCTTAGTGTTGGCCTGTACTTCAGAGAAGTAGATGCCAAACAAGAGCGGTCCCAGTACTGAACCCTGAGGTACTCCACTTGTCTAGAGCTGGATTTGGAGTCAGCTACTTTTATAGTGTGGGTTCTGTCAGTAAGCCAGTTGGCAACCCATCGAGTGACACAGGGATTTATGCCCAGCTTAGTAAGTTTATCTATGATCCCAAAGTGGAGGATGGTATCGAAGGCCTTGGCAAGGTCCAGAATAGGCTGTGTGAACCGCCTTACCCTCGTCCACAGCTTTGGAGACTGACTCAAAGAAGTCAGTCAGGTTCAGGAGACAAGATCGGCCCTTCACGAACCCAAACTGGGCGGGGTCCAGCGTTTGAAGGTTGCCAATGTCTTTGTTTATAAGTTCCATGATATTGCGTTCCATGCCCTTGCAGATCAGGCTTGTCAGACTGATGGGACGGTAGTTCCCAGGATCCAAAGTGGATCCCCCCTTGTGGAGTGGGATAACTGTAGCTGTGCGCCATTCAGTGGGCACAAAGCCTGAGGTGAGGCTATGATTAAACATGACACTTAGGCAAGGTGCCAGTTCATTTTGTAGTTCATGTAGTCCACAGCCTGGGATGCCGTCTGGTCCCATGGATGCTGTATTCTTAGCTTTGGAGAGTACGGTTTCTACCTGTGTGGCCGTGATTACCGGAATTTGGCAATCTTTTGGTATTGAGATGGGCCCTTTAGAGGGTGAGAGGGGGGTGAAGTTGGCACTAAATCGATCTGCCAGGATATTGGTAATATCCTTGGGATCAGTATATTTAATGCCATTCTTTTGTAGCTCAGAGCAGATCTGAGCATTGCCATTTAAATTTTTGACATAAGTATAGAATGCCTTGTGGTTGTATTTGGAATCTTTAGCAATTTTATTTTTGTAACTTGCTTTGGAGTATTTTGAGGGATCTCAGCTTCTTACTGAGGCTGGTAAGGGAGTTTTTTGCATCCTGGGATTTACCTCTTTTCTGCAACAGTTTCTTCCTTCTGTTGTATAGTTTGTTTATGGCAGGGGACCACCAGATCAGCTTACTTTTTTTGGGGGGAAGGCATCCTGGTTCTATTTGGGATGGCACGATTCATGCACAAGTGGATGTGCTCAATACAGTGCCTTAGTGTAGGATTCAGCAGTTGAACTTTCAGCTCCCGTCTGCATGGGTGTCATGAAGTTTGTCACTTCTGACTTCAGTAGCATGAAGTTGTTTTTGGAGACGTTTTTTTACAGAGGTTTCCGTACTAGGGGGTGGGGGTGAGATGTGGATGTCAAGGGTGATTAGCTTATGGTTAGACCTGACCAACGAGGAGGTGACCACTGGTGTGGAGCATCTATCTCCCATGTTGGTAATGACCAGGTCTAAGATATTGGAACCCCTGGTGGGACAATGGATTAGTTGATCCAGGGCATTGGAATTTATGAATTCCAAGAACAGTTGGGAAAAGGTGTTGGTACCCAAGTAGTTTCCCCAGTTAATGGCAGGATAGTTGAATTCGCCCAGTATTAGGGTGTTTGGTTGTATCTTAATATTTTCCAGTATGTTTAGAAAGGTGTAGTGAGACTCTTGGGGCATGGTGGGGGATCTGTAGCAAGCTACAATTTGGATTGTAGTCTTACCTAGTGTTAGTTGTACCTGGAGAATTTAAGATGCATTGTGTTGAGCAACTAGCCTGGAGCTGTGAATATGGACACTCCTCCAGCTTTAGTGTTTCAGTCTTGGTTTGGTGGCCAAAAAGTGTGGTAAGAGTTGTAGCCTGGTATTGCAGGGGTGCTCTCTGGAGCCTTGAACCAGGTCTCAGTTACTGCACAGATATCGATGCTCTCCATTTTTAGCAGTGCCTTGAGAGAGTGCATTTTGAGATTTAGACTTCTAGCATTGAGTAGCATTACCTTCAGATTTTGCATGCTTGTATCTGTTATGGTGGTGGTTTTGTCCTTTGAACCTTGCATAAAAAGGCACTATAGGTGTGGCAAGAGCTTTAGCCAGTAACCTGTATAATTCGTGGTTGCGACTTCACATTCTGTTGTTGCTGGTTTTCTTTGAAAACACTAACTAAATAAATAAAAGCACTATGTAAATTTGTGAACTCTGCTCTAGCTATACACAAACTCATTAACTCATTTCTTTTGCATTTGTGTGTGACAGAAGTGTTTCAGGAATAGTAAAATGCTCAATTAGTAAGCAACCAAACTTAAGATTATTAGGGTAAATGAGCAATATGAAGTCAGGCAGCAGTATACGGACAACACCAGGGAAAATAGCAGGCATTAGCTCTCAGTCTCAGTACAAAAATCAGGGCCATGCCCAGAAATATTCAAGGAAAGGGGCCCCAAATCCAAAGACAGTTTTAAAATATTAGTATTTATGGTTTACAAAGTTGGCAGCATGTGAAGTAGCATGCATTTTCCAAACAAAAAGTAGCCAGTAACTGTAAAGAATGTCATTTGTTGATCCATCATCTTTTTTTTTTTTTCGGTCTTACTGATCTTAGGAGGGAAAAAGGAAATTATGAGTCAAAACAGGGACAGTTGAGAGGAATGATAAATGGGAAAAGGACCCCCCAGCATCCCAACTTTGATGTCTTCTTGACTAGACATGAAGAAAGGAAACATCTGTTAACTTACTGCTGCTCTTCAGCAGTGGTTTCCGCAGTTCCCATGGTGACACCACTGCTGTCCACATCACAACTTTCCTTCGACTTGTAACCCATCACCTTGAGTTGGACAATGTGAGGAGTAGGAGGAGGAGGGTGTCTCTTCATCTCTGTCTCTGGTCTGGCTGCCACCTTGCAATCACAGCAGGCTGCAGCCTTTTTTGCTCCTGACTTCTGAGTAGTGCTGCTATGTCCCAGTATACCATTTTCATAAAATTGAAGCAGGAAATAGGTTTCAAAGATAATTAACACACTCATATTGGTGATAAGCTGTCGCAGTGCAGCAAGCCATGAGTGGGCTGTGGCTGTAAACAGATGAATTTTTTTTTTCTTTTTTAAATCTCCTGCATCTCCAAGAGTATGGCAGTCAGTCTGTCACTGGCTCACGAAGCTGATGTCATCATGCACACCCCTGCATGTTGATAATGGTGTGGGATACACTAGCGATGACATCAGCTGTACTTTAAAATTAAAAAAAAAAAAATCAGTAATTAAAGAGGCCACTCAGAAATCCATGGCACCCCATTTATTGTGCCCTCAAAAATGGTAAATTCCAAGGAATTTGTTATGGTTGAGAGGTGTGCATCAAACTCATTCAGGCTTTCCTTCTGCCAGATAAAGTGCAGAGCCTAGCCAATTACTTCCCCTACTGTCATACACTGTGAAGGAGTTCAGAGCACTGGGATTCATTGCAGCAGCCTTCTTCATGGTCTCCTTTGACAGACTCCATATGGTCTCAACATTCTCATTCCCTGGACACGCAGGTTCCTCTCCTGCCTTGCATAAAGAAGGAACTACTGTGGTGGATATCACAGATAAAGCTGTCTTTCCTCCTTCAAACTGCAATCACCCCAACAGGAGATGCACACAGACACATCTGAGGAGGCATGGGGAGCATGGATAGGCGACCTGAAAGTTCAAGGGCAATGACTCACATTGAAGAGTTTCTGTTGCTACTGTGATTTTTTTTTCCTGCATAGGAAGGGTTTAAGTTGTTAGAGAACCAACACTATTCCTAGACTTTTTCTTTGCAGCTGCTTATTATTCTTCCCTTGTTTGGAGTCTGACTGAAGTGTACTGCTGTATGCTGTCCTCCCTTTGAAAAACAAATGTCTTAAGTATTGCTCCCAAAGCCTCTACCTCTAGAAAAAAACATTTTACTATAGTCAGGGCAGTCTAGTACTGAGTCCACTCCAGGCCATCTTTGAGGCTTTGGAATACCTGCTCAAAACTCAGTGTCCAATTAACTCTACCCGGCCTGAAAGATGGCAATAGCATATGTTAAAGTCTTATAGTTAAGAAACTTTTTTTGTTTTGTTTTGTTTTAGATAATTTGTTTTTCTTTTTGTAACCAGTAATGTCTGTTATTTTGTAGGTGATCAGGTTGTAGGTGCTACCATCTACTTTGATGATATGTCATCCGAGGAGGTTCAGAAATTGTTTAAGACCATGGGTCATCACACATTGGGTTTGAAGCTGCAACGCAAAGGAGATAGGTCTCCCAGATGTTTATCTCCCAGAGGTGAATTTACTCATGAAGTTTTCAGATCGCAAAGTCCATTCAGATCGCAAAGCCCAGAGATTGTGTTGGTAAGTTAAGTTTTGTGATAGTAAAGGATTTCTTGGTGACACCGACTGTAAGTATATCATGATTGTGCATTATGCTTGATGTCCCGAACATTTATCGTCAAATGTAAATATCATTCATTGTCAGGGTGTTCATGATAAAATGATCTAGATTAGCTGAATAACAGACTTACCAAAACAAAATAAAATAAATATATTTTAATCACAAAACTTCAGTTTTGGATTAGTACCCCAGTAGAAACATATTGTTGCCAAGAATGTTTAGCATAAACATAAATTTGTCTCCATTATTTTAAGAATTAAGACAGCACTTGCTTTGGATTTGGTTAAGGTGAAAATGTAGTGTACATTCAGACTGCGTACAATATCTTCCCTTGTAAAACGTGTGTCACACAAGGCTTATAATGTTTTTGAGATAAATTCAATATGATTTGCAGTGTATTCACATTTTGGGATACAGTAGTACCAGTTTATTGTTACAGCAAAGGTGTGTATTCAGACTTTGCAGGTAAAATCAATTTTCATGGCTACAAGGCTTAATACGCGTTTGCTCTTTAAACTGATGTAACAGAAGTAACCATGTGTTAAAATAGCTTGGTCTAGGCCTGTTTTAAAGGTTTAGTGTATAAACAGGTGACTCTCAAAGACTATTATTATTTTTGGGTAAAAATTAATTTATGATCAGAAATTAATTTTTCAGGTATCAGTTGTGTAGTTTAACATTTACTGAAAAAATATTCAAGAGTAAGTCAAGTTTAACAGGTCGGAGAGTTAAGTGTGGCATGGAGCTAAATGTGTTACTGTATTTCGTCCGGTATATTCACACACTGTTTTGTACCATCTGTCTAGCAATGTGATGTGCAAGTGATTCGTGTAGGCAGTATTGCATTTTTTATTTCAAGAAGCTGCCTTACCTTTTAGATTCTGCAAAGATCAGAATCATGTGGTCATTTTTTTCTTCTCTTACTTTGTATATTGTTATTGAGGTTTAGTTCTGGTCAGTTTTAGAATGTGGGAGGTTGGCTTAATGATTAAGGTGATGTTCTTAGTGTTTCACTGTTGCAGTCATTACATTTGGGTTATCTGCTTGCAGTAGCCCTCAGTCAGCCTGATTAACAAAGTCTTGGGTCCTGCATCAGCTGCTGTCCCTTCTTTCATGACGTCAGGTCGTCAGGGGTATAAAACATGCAGCCGATGCCATTACATCAGTCTTTCTTGCCGTGCGGTGCCCGAAACAGAAGCAGTTCTTAAGTGCCGGTCGGCCGACTCCTGAAATTTTCATTTTCGAGTTTCAGAACTGAAGTCTTCAACTAAAGCTAAGTACCCCATTGGGGAAACTTTTTCTTGCTCCTTACCGATGTCAGTAAAAGTTAATAATTGCATTACTTGTGGAAAGCAAATACCTCATAAAGATTTTCATTCGTACTGTATTCCTGGCCTAGGCCCTGACCAACAACGTACCTTGCTGTCGGTTTTGTGCTTTATTTAATCAGCGCACTGTCCGCCATCGGTATATTTTTGCCTCTAAATATTTCGGTTCTCGGTTTAATTAATTATCCAGAAATGTCTTTGGTTAGACATCCGACTACCGGGATTTCGAAAAAACGCAAAGATAAAGACAGAGACAGGCCGCTGAGGTCCAAAACTGCCAACACCGCTTCTCCTAAGCCAGTCGCCAGTTCGCCGGTGCTCAGTGAGGCGTTTTTGCAGCCCCCCGATACCACTTCTTCTGATTTTCGGGCCTCTACTGAGACCCATTCGGAGTCCGATATGCTGCGAGATGCTTCAACTATGGAACCCGCGGATGTCTCTACCTTGGATGGGTCCAGAGCCACTGTGCAGGCACTGGCTTCTGAGGGTGTATTCAAGCCTACAGACTTGCATATTAAACAACCATGCCTAAAAAATCCAACGCCCAGGCCGCATGCTCAGGCCTCTATGCCTAAAAAAACAAATGATAAGAATGGCTGAAGATCTTATAACTCTAATCAGGGAAAGACAACCTCCCCCTTCTAAGAGACCTAGGACTGAAGTTGTTTATGAATCTTCTGACCAGGATTCTGATTTTAGTGATTCTTCTGATGATCTGGATTTGCTCTTATCTACTTATGAGGATTCTGATGCAGAGGGACTGTATGTATTCCCTCTGCTTCCCCTCCAGAGGATTTTTCTTTTGGTGAAACCTTAAGGTTTCCCTGTAAGGGAGCATTTCCACTGGCAAAGCCAGGATTTTTCTGTTTAAAAAAGAGGCCTTAAGGATTTCTTACTCCTGCCTCAGCATAGGCCTTTAGCAATTCTTCCTGTACTAGTCATTGTTGATGCTTTTTTGGAATCTAGTTTGGCCCTCTGATTATTTGCCTACTGCTCCCAGAAAACCTGACCGATATTGCAGGGTTCCTGATTCACACAAGTTCCTTTTCAAAAATCCTGTTGCGGATCCAGAGACTATTTCACAGGGACCCAAGGGCATTAAGGCCTCTACTGCCAAAAATCCTACCCCTTCTGATAGAGACTCCAGGGCGCTGGATAGATGAGGTAAGAAGGTTTACACTTCTGCAAGCTTGGCCATTGGGGCTTTAAACTGCCAGTTTCATGTGTTAAAAGTATCAGCAACTTGTTATTGGATTGCTTAAACAGAAAATGATGTTGATTCCTGACTGTGCGGAAAGTAAAGAATTACAGGTTTTAATGCATTCTGCTGAACAGGTTGGAAAACTTACTTTGCAATGTGGATTTCATTCATTAGAGGCCTCTTGCAGGGCTGCTGTTACTGGGTCTGTGCTCAGAAGGCATGTTTGGCTTAAGGAGCAATTGTTGCCTGATCAGGTTAAAGCTAAGTTGTTGGATACTCCCTGAAATCAGGACCGGCTGTTTGGCAACAAGGCTGAGGAAGTTCTTAAAAAGATGGAAGATAAAGCTAAATCTATGCAAACTGTTAACAGCTAAATCTATGCAAACTGTTAAAAGATTTCTTACAAGTTCAGCCTCCTAGATTTAGTAGGCAACTGGCCCTCTTAAGAATTCGTCCTTTCTAGCCCCTTCCAGGTCTTCTCAAGCCAAACCCAGACACAGCAGAAACCCCAGGTTTCAGTCCCAGGGGACACACAAGACTAAGTAGTGGGGGGTTTCCGCACCTAAATCAGGGAGTAGTAAGACTCCCCCCTATGGAAAACTGTCTCAATGACTTGCATTTAAAACTTCCAAGCTATTCACAACTGAATGCTCCTTTAGGCGGAAAGATTTGTCTGCAGGCCAAAAACTGGAAACTCATTACCCAGAACAAATGGGTTTTAAATATAGTGTCCCAAGGATACAGATTTCACTTCCACACCTTACCAACACCAAGCGGGTTGCCAGACCTACCCCCAAATCAGTGGACAGAGGCCCATAATCAAGTACTCTCTCTCTTCAGCATGGGGGCTATTCAGTTGGTACCAGAAGAGGAAAAGGGACAAGGTTTCTACTAGTGACTTTTTCTGGTACCCAGAAAAGGCAGTACATAGCATCCTATCCTGGACCTTTCTACTCTAAATACCTTTCTGGTGATTCCAAAATTCAAGATACTGACTATAGGCAAAGATGCATGGTTGGCAACACTAGACTTAAAAGAAGCATACCTGCACATCCCCATCGGGGGGAGTCTTGCAGAAGATACCCACGCTTCAAAGCAGGCTACATGCACCATCAGTTCTCTGCACTGCCCTTTGGCTTATCTACTGCGCCCAGGGTATTCACAAAGTGCCTAGCTCCAGTCATTGCATTCTGCAGGCAAAGAAATATTCAAATATATCCATACCTGGACAATTGTCTAATTCAGGCAGAAAGCCAGGACATACTTTTGAATCATCTGGCCTTTGTTCAGAGGGCACTGACTTTTCTGGGGTACACCATAAATGAAAAGAAATCGCACCTGCTGCCCTGTCAACAAATTATATTCCTGGGACAAGCTTGAATACAACTTCCCAGATTGCTTTCCTCACGCCAGAGAAACTGACTCATTTGACAACCTACTTCAAACAAGTGGTCACAAAAACCCAGTTATCCACAAGGCAAATACTGCAAGCCTTGGGGTTCATGGCCTCCTGCACTCTTCTAATTCCATATGCAAGGCTACATACGAGGAAACTGCAATGGTGTCTCAAAAGCCTATGGTGTCAACATTCACAGGATCTAGAAGCTATGATTCCTATCATATCTTGCCTATGCCTAGAGTTCCTTTGGTGGGCAGAGGCCTGCCACCAAAACAAGGGACTACCATTCACACTACCCCCTGCCGCCCAAATCTTAACAACAGACACATCAGACTATGCATAGGGGGCTCACCTGGCAGGGGAGTGCATTCAGGGCAAAGGGAGCCCAAGTCAAATGCACCTACACATAAATCAAAAGGAAATGTTAGCTGTACAGAATGCTCTGACAGCCCTCAAGGACCACATTCTTCCAGGACAACTAATGGTAAAGATGGACAACACCACGGTCATGTGGTACATAAACAAGCAGGGGGGTACACACTCCTACCCCCTCTGCGGACTAGCCATGGCATTGTGGAACGCAGCCTTGAGCTACCAAGTGAATCTACAAGCTCATTTCCTGCCAGGAAAACTAAATACACTGGCAGATGGACTAGGCAGAAACCTCATGGACCCACATGAGTGGAAACTGGAACCAAGGATTTTCAACATGTTGACAAGCAAATGGGTAGCCCAGATATAGACCTGTTTGCCTCCCCCCAGAACCATCAACTGGACAAATTTTGCACAAGGATTCCCCACAAACTAGCTTGGAAAGTGGATGCTCTATCCTTTAGCTGGAAAAACCTATCAGTTTATGCCTTTCCTCCTCTGCCTCTGCTCTCCAAGGTACTACTAAAGATCAAACAGGTTAAGCCAAGAACGATTTTAATTGCACTAGACTGGCCACGCCAACATTGGTACCCCCTCCTGCGCAGTGTGTCACGCTTATCCCCATGGCACCTGCCTCAAGACTCCTTCTCTGTTGTCTCAGCAGGAGAACCAGATTCTGCATCCTCAGCTGCAAACCCTGAACCTAGCAGCCTGGCTAATTACCTAATCTCTCCTTTACCATCCCTCAGTAAATCAGTGATGGATATCATTTTAGAGGCTAGGAGGCCTAGTACTACAAAATCTTATGCTGCAAAATGGAAAAGATTTTGTACCTGGAACCAATCTCAAGGGATGAGCATAGCATTGCCCAATATACCTCAGATTCTACAATATTTGACTGAGATGCTTCACGAGGGCTTGTCCTTTTCCTCCATCAAAATTCATGCCCAAGCCATTTCAGCTCATTGTAGCACAGAGCCTCCCCTCTTCTCTCACCCACTGCTCAAGCAGATGTTCATCGTGTTACCCTGCTGCAGTCATCACACTTGGGTTATCCTGTCATCAGGCAGTCCCGCAGTTGGCCGGAATTCCAAAGTCTTGGTCCGGCGTCGGTTGCTGTCACTTCTTCCCTGACATCAGTGTGCCAGGGGTATATATAATGCATCTGCCGCCATTTTCTTCAGTCTTTCTTGCCATGCGGTGCCCAAAGCAGAAGCAGTTCGCAAGTGCCGGTCGGCCGACTCCTGAGATTTTCGAAGTTGAATTTCAGATCCGAAGTCTTTAATAAAGCTAAGTACCCCATTGGGGAAGCTTTTCATGCCTCAGACCGATGTCAGAAAAAGTTAATAATTGTATTTCTTGTGGGAAGCAAATACCTCATAAGGATTTTCACTCTTACTGGATACCTTGCCTAGGCCCAGACCACAATGTCACTGGTTGTCATTTTCATGCTAGGTTTAATAAGTGTACTATAAAAAGACGCTTTGATTTCGCACGACACTATTTCGGTAGAAAATTTAATTACACAATGCCGTCGGAGCAACCGACTACCAGCATGCACAAAAAATGCAAGGATAAGGACAGGCAGCCTAGGCCCAAGCCAGACTCCGAGGCCTCGGCTGGACCGGTCTCCGGTTCGGCTCTGACGCAGCCCCTGACTACCGCAGATTTGGAACCCGAGACCGCTTCGGAGCTTTTGGCGGAGAGCGCTAGGCCGATGCAGCCATTTTGTTCAGCCCCTACCGACGACTGCAGAAAGAGATGTCGGTCCTGCAGAAACACCTTTGGTTTCTGAAGTCGTCTTCAGACCGACAACGCTCACCATTAAAACGTATCCTAAGCTTAAGACTCCTATTAAACCTAAAAAGACTGCACTGCAGTCTCCAGTTAAAGGCCCCATGCCTAAGAAAAACAGATGCTTAAAATGGCTGAAGATTTGATCTCTTTAATCAGGGGTTCCCAACCCCCACCTGACAAGGCCTAGACAAAATGAAGATTATGCCTCTTCTGATCAAGTGTCTATTTCCTCAGGTTCCTCTGGGGACCAGGATTACTCCTTCTCCCCTTATGAAGATTCTGATGCTGAGGATTCTATTCCCTCAGCTTCTCCTCCTGAAGACTACTCCTTTGGGGAAAATTTACACACTATGAGGGAACATTTTCACTGGGAAGGTCAGGACTACTCTGACTCAAAGAAAAGGCTCAGAGAGTTTCTTTTACTCCCCCAGCACAGACCACTTGCCATCCCCCCAGTTTTAGACATTGTGAATGATGTTTACTTAGAATCTAGTTTGAACCCAGATTCTCTGCATCCTGCTCCAGCCAAACCAGACAGATACTATAGAGTGCCTGATTCACACAAATTCCTTTATAAAAGTCCTGTTGCTGATCCAGAGACCATCTCCCAGGGTCCCAAAGGGGCTAAGGCTTCTATGGCAAAAAATCCTGTACCCTCTGAAAGGGACTCCAGAGCACTAGACAGGTGGGGGAAGAAGGTTTACACCTCAGCCACTCTAGCTATGAGAGCACTAAATTGCCAATTTCACATGCTAAAATATCAGCAATTTCTCATGTCTCAGCTAAAACAAAAAATGAGCACACTCCCTCAACAGTCTGAATTGAAAGAAATGCAGGATCTGTTGCATGCAGCTGAACAGGTGGGCAAACATACTTTACAATGTGGTTTTGATTCTTTGGAGGCTTCCTGCAGAGCAGCTGTCACTGGGTCTGTTATACATAGACATGCTTGGTTAAAGGAACAAACTCTGCCTGATCATGTTAAAGCAAAGCTTCTAGATGCTTCCTTACAGCAGGATGTTCTATTTGGAGTTAAGGCAGAAGAAGTCTTAAAGAAAATGGAGGATAAGGCAAAATCTATGCAGACAGTCAAAGATTTTCTACAGGTACAGCCCCCTCGCTTCAGTAGAAACCCACCAACAAAAAATTGGTCCTTTCCAGCTACCGACAGACCACAGAGGGGTAAATACAGATGCCCAAGAGGCAGAGGACAACCACAAGCCCAATACAAACCTCGACAATGGGGCACTGCAACACAGAAGGGAGGAGAAGACAGGCCCCAATCCACCAGAAGGCAAACTCAATGACTTGCATCTCATCTGGCCAAGCAACAGTCTCTTGGCAGCTCCCTTGAGAGGAAAACTCGCACTTTTTTCAGACAACTGACACATTGTCACAAAGGACAAATGGGTCCTAGACATAATTTCACGAGGATACAGATTCCATTTCCACACCTTGCCAATGAAAAGAGGAATGCCAAACCTGCCACAAAATCAATGGGCAGAGGCACAAAAACAAATTACAGCTCTCATGGATATGAGAGCCATTCAACTGGTACCTACCCGAGAGCAAGGCCAAGGATTTTACTCAAGACTCTTTCTAGTCCCCAGAAAGGACAATGCCTGGAGACCAATTCTGGACCTTTCAATTCTAAACACCTTCTTACAAGTACCCAAATTCAAGATGCTAACACTACAGCAGCTTCTTCCCATGTTGGGCAAGAAAGCATGGCTAGTAACGTTGGACCTCAAGTAGGCATACCTGCATGTCCCTATCAGACAAAGTTGCAGAAGATACCTCCATTTCATTGCAGGTTCAACCCATTACCAATTCTCTGCACTGCCCTTTGGCTTATCTACTGCACCCAGGGTCTTCACAAAATGCCTGGCACCAGTAATTGCATACTGCAGACAAAGAGGAATTCAAATATACCCATACCTGGACGACTGCCTCATTCAAGCAGAAAGCAAGGGCATCCTCTTACAACATCTGGTTTTTGTAAAACATCTTCTAAGTTGCCTGGGGTACACAGTAAACGAAAAGAAATCAAAATTAGTACCCTCACAAAATATGACATTCCTGGGTGCCAGCTTGAATACAATGGCCCAGAAGGCTTATCTGATGCCAGACAAACAACTACAACTGACTCAATATTTCAAAACAATGGCAAGAAAGACCCTACTCCCTGCAAGAAAAATTCTGCAGGCCTTGGGCTTCATGGCATCTTGCATACTACTAATACCATTTGCAAAGCTGCATTTGAGGAAATTACAGTGGTACCTAAAAAGTGTATGGTCTCAACACAGCCACAGCTTCGACACAATGATATCTCTCATTCCATGCCTACAACAGGAGTTTCTATGGTGGTCACAGGCATGTCACCTCAACAAGGGTCAGCCTTTCACCTTGCCCCCAGCCAGGCAAACTATGACAACAGATGCATCGGACTACGCCTGGGGGGCACACATGGCAGAACAGTGTGTTCAAGGCATATGGACTGCAGATCAAAGCAATCTGCACATCAATCAAAAAGAGATTCTAGCTGTACAGAATGCTCTGACAGCCTTCAAGAACCTATTACATCCAGGACAACTTACAGTAAGGACGGACAACACTACAGTAATGTGGTACATAAACAAACAAAGAGGTACACACTCCTACCCCCTATGCAGACAAGCTATGACCTTGTAGAACACAGCACTGGCTTACCAAGTTCAGTTACAAGCTCAATTCCTGCCAGGAAAAAAGAACACATTGGCAGACGACCTCAGCAGAAACATCATGGATCCCCACGAGTGGAAGCTGGATCCACAAGTATTTGCAATGATAACTCAAAAATGGGGCCTTCCAGACATAGACCTGTATGCCAGCCCCCAAAACGATCAGCTAACAAAATTTTGTACAAGGACACTTCACCATCAAGCTTGGAAAGTGGATGCACTCTCATTCAGTTGGAAAAACCTGACGGTATATACCTTCCCTCCATTGTCTCTCCTCACAAAGGTGCTACTGAAAATCAGAAAGGAGAGACCACGACTGATACTCATAGCCCCAGACTGGCCACGCCAGCACTGGTACCCACTATTAAGGAATATGGCCCAAGGCCTACCTTGGATTTTGCCACAAATTGCTCATTTGCTCACACAGCAAAACAATCAGATTATACACAGCCAGCTCAAAACCTTAAATCTGGCTGCATGGCAAATCAACTAAGCATCCAGCCAGATCCTCTTTCACAAGCAGTTATGGAGGTTCTTCTGGAAGCTAGGAGGCCCAGCACCAGGAAGGCCTACTCAGACAAATGGAAAATATTTTGTGCCTGGAACCAAGCTAAAGGCCAAAACACACTTCAGTCTCACATTCTACAGTATTTAACTGAAATGTTGCACAAAGGACTTTCTTTTTCTTCCATTAAAATCCATGCATCAGCTATTTCAGCCCACTACAACACGGATGCACCCTTATTTTCACATCCACTTCTAAGGCAGTTCCTTAGAGGGGCAAAAAACATTAGACACCACAGGAGAGCACCTACACCAACACGGGACCTCAATTTTGTACTGGAAAAACTTA
This sequence comes from Protopterus annectens, assembly GCF_019279795.1. Lineage (NCBI taxonomy): Eukaryota > Metazoa > Chordata > Ceratodontiformes > Protopteridae > Protopterus > Protopterus annectens. Next base: position 210,703,995 of record NC_056738.1, read on the forward strand.
CGCTTCCTCCCTTTGAACCAGCTTTCTCTGCAGATCTACAGTTTCTATCATGGAAGACTGCCCTGCTGCTAGCAATAACTTCAGCTAGAAGAGTCTCAGAGCTGCAGGCACTAATGGCAGTGGAACATTTCCTCATTTTCCATCAAGACAGAGTTTCTCTACGTACTAATCCTTCCTTCATGCCTAAGGTGGTTTCCAGTGCGGCTCTAAATCAAACCATCCACTTACCCACCTTTTTCCCCAAATCCACAGAACAAAGGAGAAAGACTCCTGCATTCCTTGGACATTCACAGGCAACTTCATTACTACTTGGATAAAACTAAGATTTTTCAGGAAATCTGACCAGCTCTTTGTATCCTATGCTATAGCTTCACAAGGGAAGGCTATGTCAAAGCAAACCATTTCCAAATGGATAGGACATTGCATTCGTTTTTGCTATACCCATCATGGAAAACCAGTTCCTGCTACCATTAGGCCCCACTCTACCAGGGCAACTGCTACATCTACAGCCTTCCTCAGGGGGGTTCCAACCAAGGTGATTTTGGAAGCTGCATCTTTGAGTTCAGTACACACCTTTACCAAACACTACCACTTACCACTTTACTCTAAGACTAGAGCTGGCTTCGCCACTGCAGTTCTGCAGGGCCTTCTAGCCTCCTCTAACCCTCTATGAATCCTCCACCCATCCTTAGCTTTGGGATTCTACCCAAGTGTGATGACTGCAGCAGGGTAACATGATGAACATAGTACAGTTTTGTACCTACCATAAATGTAGATGTTCGGGTGTACACCCTGCTGCAGTCCAGGTTACCCCCCCCCCTCCATCCCCTCTGATCTAACTGACTAAATCTCTACAAAACCTTCCTGATGTATTTGTTTATAGCTAGAGGGATTTTGTGTTTGTGCTAAAAACTTCATAAATTGGTACTGACCACCTTTTTGGGGGCACCTGACATCTGGGGCAAGAAAAACTGAAGAAAATGGCGTTGGATGCATTATATATACCCCTGGCGCACTGACGTCAGGGAAGAAGCGACAGCAACCGACGCCGGACCAAGACTTTGGAATTCCGGCCGACTGCGGGACTGCCTGACGACAGGATAACCCAAGTGTGATGACTGCAGCAGGGTGTACACTTGAACATCTACATTTATGGTAGGTACAAAACTACTTTTCTCATAGGGACCAAAAATTTAAGGCCACCGAGGAGAGCTCCAACTCTAGCCTGAGACCTTAACTTTGTATTAGAGAAACTCACTCTTCCTCCTTTTGAGCCAGTTGCTAGTGTAGATTTAAAATTCCTTTCCTGGAAAACAGCTTTCCTTTTAGCAATCACTTCTGCAAGAAGGGTATCTGAGTTACAGGCCCTTATGGCAGTGGAGCCTTTTATCATCTTTCATGCAGACAGGGTGTCCCTCAGAACCAATCCCTCCTTCGTGCCCAAGGTGATATCCAGTGTGGCTCTTAATCAGTCTGTTCATTTGCCTACCTTCTTTCTAACCCACAGAACAAAGGGTAATGGATTCTGCACTCCTTGGATGTGCACAGACGACTTAGATACTACTTGGACAGGACTAAACCTCAAAGAAATCTGAACAACTGCTGGTGGCATTTGTTGCAGGGACAGAGGGGAAAGCTATTTCAAAGCAAACCATTTAAAAATGGATAGGCCACTGCATTCATTTCTGCTATAAGCACCGTGGAAAATCTATCCCACAGGGCATCAGGCCCCATTCAACCAGGGCTGCATCTACCTCTACAGCCTTTCTCAGGTGTGTCCCTACAAGGGACATCCTGTTCTGTACATACTTTCACCAAGCAATTATCATTTGCCAATTTTCTCTAAATCCAGAGCTCGTTTTGCCACTGCAATCTTGCAGGGCCTTATAGCTGGTCCTAATTCTATTTAACTTCCTCCTCCCAACCTTAGCTTTGGGAATCTACCCAAATGTAATGACTGCAACAGTGAAACATGAAGGACATAGTACAGTTGTGTACACTTACCATAAATGTAGATGTTTGAATTTATTCATTGTTGCAGTCCTGGTTACCCTCCCTCCAGCCCCCTTTCTTCTTTTGGCTATACCTCTGCTCTCATTTACTATGCTCAAAAAGCTTTTTGGTGTATTTGCTTTTTTGTTGGAGGTATATCCTTGTATTATAGAGTTAATTGCTTCCCATTAGGGGGGCACCTGACATCTGGGGCAAGAAAAAACTGATGTAATGGCGTCGGCTGCATGTTTTATACCCCTGACAACCTGACATCATGGAAGAAGGGACAACAACTGACACAGGACCCAAGACTTTATTAATCAGGCCGACTGAGGGCTACTGCAAGCAGATAACCCAAATGTAATGACTGCAACAGTGAATACACTCGAACATCTACATTTATGGTAAGTGTACACAACTGTACTTTCACGTTACAGACACAGGGTGTAGGGTTTGATCCCTAGGCTTAAAATGGCCCATAAGGGCAGTTAGCCTAGTATTAATGTATGAACCTGTATTGTAACAGGACAACTAAAAAAATGTAAAGCACTGCTATAGGTTATTTTACTTCTAGTTAGTTTAGACCCATTGCTGAAATGGAATCAGCAGGATGCTTAGAACAATTTAAAATAAATCAACACTCTGGTGCAGAGGGCCCCATGTTTATACAGTGTATATGCACTGGCTTCTTTAGTTTTCATCTGAAACCATACTTTCCATTTGTATCATGCAGCTGTGTTGAAGTTATGTTAACAGTAATAGTAAGAACATGTTCAGAACAGTGCAGCATGTCATCAGTGCAACAGTGTACTTTTGAGTTTGTTGTACTAACATTCAGAATAAATGTTTTTTGAGATACAAATGCCCACCCCCACCCCCCACACTGTGGTAATATTGTGGTAATATTCAGTATATGCATTGTATAAAAATGTGTTTCCTACAAAAGTATTTGGATAAGAAGAGACTTGAGGTCTTGACTCATAACCCCACAGCATATTTTGTGTCCCCAGTCTTGGTCCTCCCCTCCCCAATTATCAATTACATAAGCAGGTTAAAGCAAATGTTGTTCAGGAATTCAGATACACAAAAGTAGTGCCTAACATCCCTGTTCAGCTTCAGGATGTGGGTTCCAGTGAAATGCTTTTGAAGCCTGAAGACCTTTGGAGGATGCTGTGCCTGCAGATTAAGGCAGTTGCCATGAAGGCCACTTGCATGGAGTTCAGATCAGCCATCTTACCCCAGACACCTGTGACTGATGCCTATTCTGTTGCCTCAGAAGAGGCAGATGGTATACCTACTTCTGTTGGTTGAGACATCTAGGTCCCAGAGTCCTATCCTGTCAGTCAGTTGTCCTCCAGGATGGCAGCCCCACATATGAGAACCCAGAAATTCAAGCAAGACGTTTCAAACCCCACCTCTCTGCAGCTGTCTGCACCACAGCCACCTGGTAACCCCCCCCCCCGCTGACCCAATCCTAGGAAAAGTTTTCTGTGATTTAGGGGTTTCTCAGCCACGTTTAGGATCAACCCTGCCAGTCTCGAATACCCTCCTCCCAACAAAAAGCAGAACACTCCCCAGAGAGGGATGATATCTTGTCATAGTGAGGGGGGAGGCTTGGTGTAATCCCCTTTGGTATTGCATAGACATTAATGACATGATTTCCTCTGCTTCTGCCACACAGTCAATCTCATTTAGAGGCATTTATTAGAGAATGAAAGTGCACTTCCAAATGCCCAGAAAAGTTACTTTGTACTGAACTCAAATGCCACTAAATCTGTAGCATTTCCTCCAGTGTTGAGAACTCCATGGCATCCATTCTTAGCAGTACCATTGGACATAGGCACCCAGCACCCTCCCCCTACGAAACCAGATAGGGTCTAGTAGTCCCACAGGTTCCTTTGCAAAAGCCCTGTGGTGGAGCCTGCAGAGGTGTCGGTAGATCTAGAGAGGGGTTCAAGACTGGTATCTTCTCCCAGAACTCTCTTAATGATAAGAAAACAGATCGGTGCCAGTTTGTGAAGAAAATGTACGCAGCTGCCACACTGGCCTTCAGATTCATTGGGTAAGGCAGACGCATGTAACTACCCAGAAAGTCAGCTGGATAAGCACTCCATTACTCAGGAAGTCAGCTGACTGTACTGTCCAGTAAGTGTGGTTATGATACTTGTGTATGCAGCATCCAAGGCAACAGCTGGGGACAGTGGACAGGAGACATGCCTGGTTTTGGCTTCAGACCCTGTTGGAGGATGTCACTGTGTATCTCCTTAATGTTCACATGGTTCAGGACCTGCTCTTTGGGAACCCCCACTGGTGGAGCCTTCAAATAGGTGGAAGAAAGGGGTAAGACTTGTGCAATCAGTGAAGCAGTTGTTTACTCCCACATGCTTGGCCATGAAGCCTACATGAACAAACTGCAGGTAATCCAAATGTTACTGAACACTTTGGTCATGGGGAATTTCAGTTATCCCACCATCAGCTGGGAAACCCATGCTAGCCCTAGTTCCTTGACTTTAACTCAAATGCTCTGGAACAAATGTATGTCCTCCTATTCATTTGCTGCAGTATTTTTATCCTGAGGAATCTCCCGCCTGAAGGCGACTTGACATCTGCCAGTATACAGAAGTCTTGTACTACTGTATGGTATGTGGGACATTGCACATAGGCTGCTGTTGGACGTAGGCCATAAAAGCAATATACTCGTGTACCATCCTCAGAATTATTTTGCCACTGATCATTTCTGCATTTGCGTCTTCAACCTTTTGCCAGATAAGTGCCCCATAGGGGAATATTTTCTCTTAACTAATGTTTTGGGCTGAGGTGGGCAGTCATTACTAAATGCAGTCTTTGGTATTGCTTAGCAGTTCTGTGGTATTACATTGGAATGAAACGTCTAGGCTCCGGGTCGATAGCCTAGTAATCTCTTATCATCCTATGATAAATTACCCACATAAGTCCAGTACCAAATATTTGTGGTAAGAAAACGTTAACAAAGCAATTGTAAGAAGGGTGACCATGTACCACCTTTACAGAGTTATCAGGTGCTTATAGTCCCTGTCATCCTAAAAGGCCTTTTGTACAACTAGGATTCCTAGAAGCTGTGCTAAAATAGGACTAGAACAGCTAGGTTGTTCCTCATTTGCACTGCCACAGTGGCATATGGATTCTTTGTCTGCGCAAACCTTTTTTGGCAGCTTTCCAGGTCCCAGAATCCCCTCCTCTGACTCTTCTGTGGTAGTGGTTGACTAAGCCTCTCCCATAAGGGGAAGCCTTAGTTCTATCACAGAAAATACGTTGTTCAGTCTTTTAGTGCCAGCTGTAGGACTCACACAGTTGAATCTCCTCAACAGCCTGCATCAGTGGATTACAGCTTCCAAAGTCAGATAATATCCATTTGGGAACTTTCTTTTCTCTTTATATAATTATGTACTTTTAATTTTTTTTGTTGTATTTAAAAAAAAATGTGTGTGTACTATAACATAAATGTAATATTAGTTATCATTAATAAGTTGAATATTTTTTTATTTATTTATGTTTGTTATATTTACTACTGCTGTTAATTCCTCTGTGAATTCTAATGTACTACTGTGTAGTTTGATTTGCTTAGTACTGCTTTTCTAGAGTGATCTATATCTTGTACTGGAAACTGAAGTTCAGTGTGATGTCAGTTGAACACTAAACCTTTTTGTTTCCATTTGTATGCTTTATTTGGAAGTTTTGGCAGGAAAATAATTGCATTTTCCCCTTTTCTTCATTTGCATGATATGTACTACCGATAGCCGATTTTATTAAGTTGAGATTTTACTGAAAATTACTTTATTTGCATTGTCTATGGGGATTCTTTTTTTTCATTTCTGACGAGAAATCTGAAAGTAAATGCTTATTTGTATTATTTCAAGAGGTTTTTATTTGATTTAAGGACATACTTGATTTTTGTCACTATTTAGGTTCGTGAATTTTACTTGGCACTTTGCATGTGCTGCTGTTCATTACATTGTGCAGATTGTAGAACAAGACTTTGCACAGTTTAACTGTTTCTGATGTATTTTATGCAGTTTAATCCTATTGGATATGTGGGGACATCAGGGGCAGCTCGTGCTACTGGACTGCAGTCCTCCCCAGTTGTAAAAAAGAAAGAAAAAATAAAAACAACCCCGAACTAAAAATAAATAAACATATAATACTGCTTAACAGCAGAGATCCCTGGAAGGGGATTGGACTGCAACATCTGCAGGCTGAAGCAGGAATGTATACTGTGGACAGGCTTTACAGCTTGAATGTAACTGGGCTTGCATTACAAAAGGGACTCCTACTCAGGTGGTTGTGTGTGTGTGCGTGCATTACGAAGGGGAGTCCTACTCAGGTGGTTGTGTGTGTGTGTTCCTACTCAGGTGGTTTTTTATGTGTGTGTGTGTGTGTGTGTGTGTGTGTGTGTGTGTGTGTGTGTGTGTGTGTGTGTGTGTGTGTGTGTGTGTGTGTGTGTGTGTGTGATGCCCCAGTTAAATATACCTGGTGGCTAGAGAGAACACAGGAAATATACCTGGTGGCTAGACGCAAACCCTGCACCTTGGGAGCAGGTAGTAACAGCTTGAATTCCCTACCCACTACCACTTGTGAAATGTTTGCCTCGTATTTTTGTTCTGTTCCTCATAATATCTGTGGTTTTCTGGATTTTTAATTCACTAAATAATGACAGACATTGAATTTCAGACTTCATATTCTTCAGAAAAGTACATGGCAACACAAAACCTTTTATTGATTATAAGATCAACATTTGAAATTTGTCCCTATTTATGGGGCTGTATTCCCCCATTATTGGCTTTGTCCAGTTTTTTTGTGCAAAAAGGTTGAGAGCTATGGTGAGAACTGAATTCACTGAATATGTCTTGGGGCTGTATTCCCCCATTATTGGCTTTGTGTATGTGTTTTGTGCTAAGAGGTTGAGAGCTATGGTGAGACATGAATTCACTAAATGATATAGTCATTTAAGTTTCAGTCCACCTGTCTTTCCAGAAGCAGCTGATTTGGCATAGTGGTATGTTGCTCTGACTGTAGTGAATAGGGTCCTGGATTCAAGACTTGGCAGTGAAATGCATGGTGGTAACATAGCATTTTAATGTAGCAACTTTCCAAGATTTATTTATTTTTATTTATTTTACATTTGTTGACCGGGCTAGTCCAACTGGATATATGTCCATTTTCAGTGGAGGCCCGGGGAGAAAAGCTCCAATGGTTGTAACAAGTATAGGGAATACAAAAAAAAAAAAAAACTAAACAAAGCAAAACAAAACAAAAATTAAGCATAAAAGATAATCAGACTTTAGTATAGGTAATGTACACGTCAGAGGAAATATACATAACAAGATAGTATTCCTAAGAAAAAGTTATTAAATAATTGCAATACGCAATTGATATCAATGTAGTGTAAGTAATGCATAATTTTTTTTTTTTATTTTTCATAGTATATATGAGATAAGTTATATCCACAAGAATGTTATGTCAGTAGGGATCAGTCAGGATGTAGTATAGAGAGAAGGAAATATTGAGGTAGAGGAAAGGAGGAAGAAAGGTTAATCAGGATTGGTACAGGAGCAAAGCCAGTGTTTATTAAGATGGATTCTCAGTTGTTTTTTAAAGAGTGGAAGAGTGGACAAAGATGAGATATCGAGTGGAAGTTTGTTCCACATTTTGCCAACTGAGTTGGAAAAAAGACAATCTCCTGCAGCATTATTGGATTTGGTACTATTAACTAGTACTTTATCTGAAGAACGTAGTTGTCTCAGATTGTTGTAGGGAGTAAGGAGGTTAGAGAGTATTGGTGTTTTGGATGGTTGATATAGAATGTTGTGAGCTATTAAGAGCTGTTGATAAATAAGTTTGTTAGGAAGTTCAAGCCAGTTTAGTTGTTTTAAGTTCAGGCAGTGGTGTGTTCTAAACTGGGATCCTGTGGCAAATCGAGCAATATTATGGTAAGATGAAGCAAGTTTCTTAAGGTTACTCTTAGAGAGATTTGTGTAAATAGGGGAAGCATATAGAAGGGTAGAGAGGAGGTGAGATTGGGCTAAGGTGGTCCGGGCTTCAGGTGTAAGGAAGGATTTGATTCTGTAAAGGGATCCAATCTTTTTGTTAACTACTTTTATTGTGTTATAGATGTGACAGTCAAAGTTAAGATTATTGTCAATAGTAATACCTAGTAGTCTTGTAGAAGAATCAGGAGTAATATGAGTGTTATCAGTGGAAGTAATAGAAGTTTAGGGAAGTAGCTTTGCGGGTAGGTGCAAACAGTAGTAATTTGGTTTTCTTGGGGTTAAGGAGTAGACAACGGTCAGAGAACCACTGTTCAACAGTGGTAAAGGTTTTTTGGGTAAGAGGTTGAAGTTCCGCTTGAGAAGAAGCAGTGCAGATTATAGTGGAATCGTCTGCATATTGTATGCAAGTGGTGTTAGGGATAGCTGATTGGAGGTCATTAATAAAGATAGAAAATAGAAGTGGGCCTAAGATAGACCCTTGAGGTACTCCTATAGAGATAGGAAGGAGGGTAGATGGTGAACTTTTCCTGAGTACTGCCTGCTGACGATTTTCAAGATAAGAAGTAAACCAAGTTAAGGAAGAGGGATTTAGTGCATGAGATTTTAGTATGTACAGAAGAAGTTTATGATTAACCATATCAAAGGCTTTTGATAGGCCTATGAAGAGCGAAGATGAGAGTTTATTGATGTTACGGTTATAGTTGATGGAGTTGGTAAATGAGAGTAATGCAGTAGTGGTGCTGTGGGAAGGTCTGAATCCATGTTGACTATTGGCAAGTAGGTTATTGTTGAGAAGGTGGTTTAGTAGTTGTTTATGGATACATTTTTCCATGATTTTAGCTATAGGTGATAATAGTGCTATGGGACGAAAGTTAGAGAAGTCATTAGACTTGCCCCCTTTGTGAAGGGGAATGATGTGGGATATTTTCCAGATAGAAGGGACAATACCCTCCTTTATAGATCTATTTATTAGGATGGCAATGGGATAGGCAGTGGCTTTAGCTCCTATTTGCAGGCAATGTTTAAAATGTGTCCCTAGTTTTGGGCTTTTACCCCCCCCCAATAAATTTGGCTTTTTCCAGATTTCTTGTGCTTCAAAGTTGAGAGACAATTGAGTGTCGAGTGGATTTTACAAGGAGCTGGCAGCTTGAAGAGAAGTTTAGTGCAGCTTATCCTGAGTCTGCTTGCATTGTTAATCGCACAATAGGTAGTGTACTTGCTTTTGTTGCAGAAGGCTGTGGGTTTGACTCCCAAAGTATATAGATGCATTGCTAATACTGTACTGTGTTGTACTTTTAAAGGGGTGGATGCTGCAGTCTTGAGAATGTCCTCTTTGGTGGAGATACATAGTAATGATAAACCTGTTATCAGTTTGCCACCCATTCCCTATTGCAATATTACTAGCTTTTAATTTTTTTTTTTTAATGTAACCTAGGCAATCTATTCCTCAAGGGAAACCGGCACTTTATTTGTACATGAAACAATGAAATATAAAGTTGTTTGCTAGCAGCAACCTCTTCATTAAATCTCTTTAATGTGAAATTATTTAGATGACTTTTACTTCTGCAGAGATTGTGCATATTTACTGATACTGGTGGACTGAAGAAGTTTGAGTAGACTTTTATGATGGAAATGTTCTGAACTGGGCAGTTTTGTCATTATTGGTGCATGCATTTTGTTTTATTGTTTACTGGAAAAATGTTCAAAACAGTAAATTTAAAATGCCCTCTAACAAATATATACTGTATTATACAAGGAGTATAATTTAATGCAGTCAGGAAGGTGTATCAAAGAACACGGATGTTTCCTGTGCAAGGGCCCAATGATTTGAAAACAGCCCAAAGTTAATCTTTTTATCTGTCACTGGCCAGGTGTATTTTCTTTGAATGTGGGTTTCAATGCTGTTTCAATTAATATGAGTTTCAAGGGCAGAGAAGTTTTAATGCTAAGCCTATTTTCATTGTGAGACTGCATTTCTTTGTTTAGCAGATTTCTATTAGTGTTTGTGCTGTAAAATAACCCTTAAATGAAATCCAAATCATTGTAGAAGTAAAACGGTATGCACATTATAGTATTTATGGTAAATGGGGTGAAATAGCCAAGTAATGGGACATTGGAATAGCTGTGGGAGGAGGCCCCATTTGACCATGATTTTGCGAGGGAGGACGGGTGGCAAACCCAGACAGCCCCGGCTGAACCTCCTAACTGTCCAGATTTTTGCAGAATTAATAGATTTTTGTTTCTTATTTTTGGTTTGTTCCTCATAAAATTTGTGGGTTTTCTGGCAAATAAATAATGACAGATATTGAGTTTCAGACTTCATACTCTTCAGAAAAATGCATGCTAAAGCAAGACCTGTTCTTCTGTCAGCTGTCTGTTATGCAAGAGCAATTTTTAGTTCTGTTTGTATGTTCCCCCAATATATATTTGGCCTTGTCCAGATTTCCTGCGTTGAGGTTGAGAGGTATGCGCAAATCGCTTTATAGGATTAGGTATATCCAAACCTCTCAACTGTCCCTGGTTTTGGTTCAAAATGTTGCTTTCCCCCTAATAATCCCTCTGCAAACTGGCAAATTTGGAAGAAAATGTGGAGGGTTTACAACTAATAAGTAATTGTAAATGATCAGAGTTATAGATTATTTTTAATTGCAGAAATCCATGTGGATGCTCTTATTTTGTCAGCTCTTCAAGTTAACAGTACTAATATTAAAAAAAGTGTCCCTTCTTTGACAGGTTCCCAGCTGTATTGTGTGCCTATTTTATATTTTTGCATCACATTTTTGGTCTGTTTTTCATAAAATTGTGGTTTTTCTGGCAAATTAGTGGCAAATCATTAAAGATTGAAGTTAGAAAATAATGTCAGACATTTGAGTTTCAGATTTCATACCCTTCAGAAAATTCATACTAATGCAAGACCTACTATTCTATTATCTTTCTAAGATAAGAGCAATATTTAAAACTTGTCCTTATTTTTGGGCCTTTGTCCCACTTCTATTTATGGCTTTGTCCAGTTTCTTGCTCTGAGGATGAGAGGTATGACAAATGTGCCAGGGCCGTCACAGTCAACCAGAGACATTTCAAATTGTGACATAATTGTTGCACCCCACGCCCCCACATAGTGACTCTGGATGTGTCCAAGTAAGGCAAGGAGCAGTTATGCAGTAGTGTGCAGAGTATCCCCCCATCCAAGGTAGACACAAGTACTGCAGTGGCTTTTCGTCTGTTCTTGATTTTGTAGAATGTTCTGTTTTTCTGTCATATTTTTATACTGTTGATTTATGCTTCTTCTTATTCAGAAACTGCATGTTGTTGCAGTGCCTATTGCTCTGTGTTTTAAGTAGTGATGCTTTAATGACCATCAGGTAAGCTTGTCTGATACTGTAAGATTTAAGTAAGCTTTAATAAGCATACTGTTAAAGAATTACCAACATTGAAAGCCGTTTTGTTGTTGCCATGCAGAGAATATTTACATAACTAGAGAGGGTATAAGCCTTAAGTATTGAAATGCATATGACAGTATTTGTAATACAGGACAGGATTACAATATTTTCAGAAGCTTATTACATTTGTCGGAGACTTGTAGTGATCTTTGCAGGTTTTATCCGTAAACTAAACAAAATGCCTTTCATGTGTGGTCCATAACCTGTGCAGTAATCCTTTTTTTAAGCAATTTCTCTTCAGCTTGTTTCTTGTTTGCTGTTCATTTTTTACTTTGATCATGTTTTCCCCATAAAACAAGTAGTTGTCAGGCAGCAGGTCTTTTTTGAATAAGAAGCGTTTTTACTTTTATAAAGCTGAATATAAATTATAATTAGAACTGCAGTGCAAGGAGAAGTGGTTTGAGTTGAGTGCTGCTTGTTTTTTTATACTTGATTTTGACTGGCATTCCAGTAATGTATTTAAAAAGTAATTTATTTTTTCATGCTCACAACCTTTTTGTTTCCATCTAGATATTAAGTAAGCTGTCATGTAGCCAATGCATTGAAATATTTTTTTTCTTATACAGTTCATTTTGTCTTGATTGGACTCTCATAATGACAGTTTGACACCCAGGGCAGCATACTTAATTAAAGTCCCAGTTTTCGCATTTTTTACCATACTGCCACCCCTTTCTAGTTGACTACACCCTTCCCATTGCCCCACCCATTCAGCTGTCTCCTTCAGCCTCCCTTTGATTTGAAGTTACCAGCCGCCACTGGGGGACATGCATTGTATTTTCTGTTATTGCTGCCCCTAATAGTTTCAGTGTATTATTCTGGCTGGTGTTTTTTCCTGGCATGATGGATCCTGATACTGCTGCCCCCACAAAATCAAATCCACTGGATTTATTCTGCTGCCTGGTTCAAGTACAGGAGAATCAAATCCTTTAGGCACAGGGCAAGTCCAAGGTAAGAGACCCCTTGCCCAACATAATTTTCTACCATAGATTCTTTGTCTTGTAGTGCAGTTATAGTAGGAAGAAACAGAAACCTAACCTCACAACAGACATTTAGGTTATCATGAATAAGGCTGATGTGATTTCCTTGACTGTCTTCCTATTCAGAATGACTATGGGACTACCTTATATAGAGCTCAGTCCAGCACTGCAGGTTTTAATGGGGAGTGTGATGCAGACAGTAGTGAACAATCGTGAATCCGTCCAGTCTGATTCTTCAGAAGGTGAACAGGTTTAAAAACCTAAGCAAATGTTCACCTTTCTACAGATACTAGAGATATTTAGAGGTGTAATTTGACTGGGAGCAATCTGGAACTATACCAGAGATTAGCAGACTTTATAATCCTATTGAAAATGAGATTCCAAACAGTTTGTCTGTACCTCCTCTGTTACCACCCTTGGAAGATTGTAAAACTGCATGTAAAACAACTTTGACTAGTGAACCAAATACGAAGTGTAGTCTGATCCTGCAGCTCTTTCCTTCTTTGTCAACTGACCCAGATGTGGTTTCTCCAGTTGGCAACTTTAACAAGAGAGCCTCTGCTTCTTCTAACCCTACACTGCTGGATAAAATTAGCAAGTTATTAAAATCACAGGGAAAATAGTTAACTTGGTCTTTAGAATGTTAAATTTATCAGGGCTTCATGTGCAAATTTATTTAGTTTAGATGACTTTGCTGTATCTTTGCCAGCTGAACAGAAGTGTTATGTGATTGAGATTGTTTCTAATGTGACTTAGGTTTTGAAACACACTTTGAGGACTGGCTCAGATGGTGAAGTCACTATTTCTAGAAATGTAGCCACTTATGTTTTAACCAGAATTTTCTGAGGATTTAAAAAAACTTAGATTTTGAAAGCTCTTTTGATTTCTGAATTTGTGTCTGGGCCTGTTGCTACACAGATTTTCAGACAATGGGATGATAGAGGTGTATGATGCATGGTGTTTCCAGAATGTTTCATATTCACAGGTTCTATCCTAACAAAGTATTCAAGTTCAGAGGGCGGAAAAAAATGAAAATCCCAGCCTAACAAGAATCAGGGTACCAAGAGGAAATGGGGGGTTTATACTTCCAAACCAAGTAAAAGGGCTTCTTTTCCCAAAAAGATCATTTAGTGCTAAAGAATGACCATGGGAACATGTGGTGCATTCCATCCCTTCCTGCTGTCCCATCACCCCTTTCCCCCAGGCTTTCACTCAACCCAGCAGCCTGGCCACAAATAGTTTCAGACAAATGGGTGTGCAGAGAATAATTCAGTGAAGGTACTGTTGGGCAGAAAATCATCCTCCCTTAAGGGAAATCCCCCACACTTGCCAGACCAGACAGGTCTGTTCTCTCTGGTAATGTCAAGTTGTAAGCAGACGTTATAGAACTAGTTCCTGTACCACAAAAAGGAAAATAATTTTATGCCAGAATATTTTTGGTACCCAAAAAGGAGTTATCACGGATATCAATGTTCGATTTGCTGTACCTAAATACCTTTCTGAAAGAACCTGAATTCAAAATGCTTACCCTGCAGAGTCAGTCCTACCCCTTCTTCCAGACCACTGTTTCATGGTGACTTTGCATCTGTTGGATGCTTATCACATTCCAAAAGCTCCCAACTTCAAGATGAACTTAAAGGCATGTCTCACACCCACACAAAGAATTGTCTTCCTGGGGTGTATGATGGATACAGAAAAAAGTTTGGCCTTTTTACCAGAAGACAAAGTCCACCTGTTCAGAATATTTTCAAGGATTTCCCTCTCCAAGAAGCCACGTGTGTGTGTGTGTGTGTGTGTGTGTGTGTGTGTGTGTGTGTGTGTGTGTGTGTGTGTGTGTGTGTGTGTGTGTGAGAGAGAGAGAGAGCTTCTCAAAATTCTAGACTTCATAGCATCAGTGATCCTCATGACATCACTGGCCAGACTCCATTTAAGAAAGATTCATTGGTACTTAAAAAAATTGTTGGACCCAGTACCTGCTTCTCTTGGAGTTTAAGAAACAGTGCAGGTTTTTTGAAACAAGAAATGTCCTTCTATTCCTATGTTCCAGTATTCTAGGTGTGGGATTTCCTGCCCTCAGGCGACACATACGTCGGCCTCTATACAAAAGCTTCAGCTTGGCTGCTTTAGTGTGCATGGAACTAAACATACAGAAGAGTCCATTTCTTATGTTTCCCAGATTGCTTCCCCCCAGGAATATTACTCTCTGGATGAGGAATATGTGGAGGGGGACTCTTCCCCTGAGGACATTACTTTTGGTGAGACCCTTACTAAGATGAAGGATTACTTTAAATGGGATACTTCCCAAATGACTGACACCCAAAAAAAGGTACTTTGAACTGCTGCAAGTGGAATCACCCTCCCCTTCAGCAGTCCCCCCCCCCATTCTGCCTGCTTACTTGGATGCCTTCAACGCGGCCTCTATGGTCCCTGACTCCCAGCCTCTGGCCCTAAGTGTCCTGACCACTTCTATAAAGTACCAGAGGACCACAAATTCTTAGTTAAGCCACCCTTGGCGGACCCAGCTGTTGTTGCCACCATGGCAGATGAGCAATATAGACTGCTGCCCTCTGCCTCCCTACTACCCACTGACAAAGACAGTAAGTACATGGCTAGGATGGGGAAGAAGGTGTACACTTCTACTTTGGCTTTCAGAGCCATAAATTATCAGACCCACATGACCAAGTATGCATTAGACTTGGTCTCTCAAGCCTCCTCCATGTGGCTTCCTTGCCTGACAGTTCCAGCAAGATGGACATCTCTTCCAAACTTTCCTTGGCCCAGCAGGTAGCCAGGCACTCCCATCAGGTGCAGTTATGATGCTGCAGAAGCATCCGCCAGGTCTGCAGCATCTGCTTTAGCCCTCAGGAGGTTCTCATGGCTAAGACTCCAGAACCTCCCCGAGGACTTGTAGGCTAAAATCCTGGATACCCCTCTGGACCACAATGTGCTTTTCGGAAAACAATCCACTGACCTTTTAAAAATCTTCAAGAAAAAAGCAAAGAATTCCAGGACTTTAAGTACCTGCTAGTGTTGACCATACCCAAGTATTATAGGAACTACCCTGCTAAAGCACCTTTGTAAGATGTACTCCACAGCCCTCCTCTTCCAGGTCCAGTAGAGGGGCAAAAAGACCTACTAACTCTAGATCCTCTACTCCACCACAGCAACCCAGACGGCCCTTTCAGGACAGAGGAGGTGACAGTAATGTGTGACTGCCTTTCCCACCTCCCTCTCTCAGCCCACCTTTCCCACTGTCTCCCTCTTTGGCAATCCATCACTTCAGACCAGTGGGTCTTCAACATTATCCAAAAAGAGTACTTCCTATCCTTGAAAGAGAAGCTACACAGAAGAGGCATCCCTTCCCTCCCCAAAAACCAGGTCCATCTCATGCCACAAGTCCTGGCAGATCCTCTGCAGCTAGGCACCATAGAACCTGTCCCTCCAGGACAAGAAGGAAAAGGGTTTTACTCACGTCTCTTCCTGGTCACCAGAAAAGATGGTCCCTGGAGACCCATCTTAGATCTGTCCTTTCTAAACCTACATCTTCAGGTACCCTCTTTCAAAATACTCTCCCAACCTTGCTGCCTCTCATTCCAGCCAAGGCCTGCATGGTCACCCTTGACCTAAAGGAAGCTTACCTGCACATACCCATCAGGAGTTCTCACAGACTATTCCTGCATTTCACTTGGCCCTTCTCATTTCCAATTTACTGCCTTGCCCTTTGGTTTATGCACAGCCCCCAGGGTCTTTACAAAGTGCCTATCCCCAGCCCTTGCCATCTGCAGAACTCAGGTTATACAGATTTTCCCTTATCTGGATGACATCCTGATTTTGGCAGAGTCCAGGAATGCTCTATTAAAACTTCTACATTTCACCATGTCCCTTCTGCAGAACCTAGGATTGACCATCAACCTCTCCAATTCCTCTCTGATACCAAGCCCCAGGACAAGATTTTTCTTGGCTGCAGAATCAGAACAGACACGATGAATGCCTTTCTACCTCAGGACAAGGTTCTGTCTTTAACTTCCTACTTCCAGGAAGCTCTACTATTCCCAAAAGGTGACAACAAGGCATTTTCTTCATCTCCTGGGTTTAATGGCAGTAACCATCCCCATGCTACCACTGGCAGGAATGCACATGCACAAGCTGCAGTGATTCCTGAAGAACACCTGGTCCCAGCACCTACATCCCCTAGAGCAGGCCATCCCCCTCCTTTCCTGTCAGAAAACAGAAATCAATTGGTGGATCCAGCAAGTGCAATTGAACCCAGGCCTCCCACTACAGCTCCCCACCCCAACCCAAGTTATGCATACAGATGCCTCAGATTCAGGTTGGGGAGCAACTCTGGCCTCTTACAAGATTTAAGACAAATGGCATCACTCTCTTCAGGCCAAACACATCAATATCAGGGAAATGACATCAGTTTTCTTAGCTCTACAGACCTTCACCCCCCCCCCCCTTGAGGTTCCAGGGGTGCTCCAGATTGTCACCGACAACACCACGGTGATGTGATATCGGTGATGTGATACCTTTTATTTTTATTTTATTTTTATTTAACATTTGTTGACCGGGAATGTCCGACTAGGTTCCACAGAGCCTGTTTTCAGCAGAGGCCCGGGGAGAAATGCTCCAGATGCATGTCTTTGGAATCATACCTCAACAAGCAGGGAGGAAGAAAGGCCTATCAGCTGTGCAGTCTATCCTTGCATATATGGGACTTAAGCCTCCCATCTCAATTTAGTCCTGCAGGCGTCTACATCCCCTCACAGGACAACCGCCAAGCAGATCTCTTGAGCAGGACCTCCCCGCCTCAGCACGAATGGATGCTGAACAGGAAGGTCTTCTTAGACATAGTACACTGATGAGGTGCTCCACAAATAGACCTGTTTGCCCCCCCCCCCCCAGAACAGGCAACTAGAGAACTTCTGCTCAAAAACCCACTCCCCTCTAGCATGGAGAGTAGATGCTTTCAGCATCTCTTGGAAGGGGAAATTCCTTTATGCCTCCCCCCTCTTCCCATTGATTTAGAAAGTCCTCCTGAAAATTCAGAAGGGCAAACCAAACATCTTGCTAGTGACTCCCTACTGGCCAAGCAGCACTGGTTTCCCCTTACTTCACAAACTACCCAAGTGCAATCACTTCCAAGTTATCCTACAAGGTGGACCTACTGTCACAAGACAAAGAAACTATCCTACACCCACAGGTGCAGATGTTGTCTTTGTCTCTATGGGTGATAATATTTTGATCCCTTTCAGACATCACTACTCAGAGGACGTGCTTTCAGTCCTAAGGAAGGCAAGGAAACTTACCACCAGAAAAATCTTAACTGGTTAAATGGAAAAGATCTGCAAAATGGTGTCTGCAAAAGGGAAAGGACCCCAGCTCCACCGAGGTTTCCCTGGTTCTAAACTAGTGTCAATTGATAAAAAGTGACCTTTCTTATTCTGTAAAAGTACACCTCTCGGCCATATCAGCCTGCCCCTCGAACCACCTTGCTGGCCAGGCTCAACGTGAAGCTTTTCCTTAAAGATGTCTTGCACATGAGACCACCTAGAAAACCTATCCCTCCACCTTGGGACCTTAGCTATATCTTAGAGAAATTAACCCAACATCCTTTTGAACCTGCCAGACCTTCCTCTTTAAAGATGTGTACATGGAAGACGGTCCTGCTTGTGGCTATCACTATAAACAGAAGAGTGTCAGAATTGCAGGCTTTAATGGTCTGTCCCCCCTACACCATCTTCCACAAAGACAGGGTGTTCTTGCGAACCAACCCCTGAACTCTGTCTTAACCAATCCATTCATCTGCCCACCTTGTTTCCCCCTCACCCACTAACGAAGGGGAGAGGATACTGCCCTCCCTGGATGTGCACAGACAACTTAGATTTTACCTGGACAAGACCAAGGCCATCAGAAAGACTAACCAGCTCTTTGTCTTCTTCCACCCCAGAGTCTTGGGCAAGGCAGTCTCCAAGCAAACCATTGCATGCTGGATCAGGAAAGTTATTTGCTTCTGCTATTCTCACCATGGAAAGGAACCCCCAAGGGGAATTAAGGCCCATTCCACTAGAGTTGTGGCCACCTCAAGAGCCCAGTTCAGTCAGTCCAAACAGACTTGTCAGATTGTGTGTGTGTCCAGAAGAATTCTAGTGAAAGACAAATGTGGTCCTTTGGATGCTACAAAACACACAAACATCAAATAAATGTTAGCAGTGATTCAGACCTCAAAAGTTCTTCACCACTTCTGGTTTCCAGGTTCCCTTTTATTGGTTAGAGACGACACCACATGCAAAACCTAAACAGACGAGAGATGCAAAGTCTTACCAGTCATGGCCTGGGAGCTAACTGTACAGCATTCTCTTATACATCATGCATTCTGTTAGAGCAAAACCTAGACAGACTGAGCAGATCCCAGACAGACCCTTGTGTGGAAACTCAAGGCGTAGATCTGCCTGTATTTGGTCCAGATATGGGGAACACTTGAACTCTTATCACCTCCTTTCAAATCAGACCATTGGAGTAATTCAGTTGAGAGACACTTTCATCGTACATGGGGGACAGAAGTATTCTCATTCCCTTGGATGGGACTGTTCCTTTTTGCATTTCCTAAAATATTAAAATATTGCCTAACTGTGTGTGACGCTGAGCAAGTCAATTAACCAAACACTGCTCCCGGGCAGAGTTGGAAAAGATCCATGGAGCAAATGCATAATGGTTAATTTGTTTACCTTAGAAGCAAAAGGTGCAGGGTTTGATTTTCACAGGGGGTAATTGGCTAGGCTTAAAAATGGTCCATGAGGACAGTTGGCCTAGTAATAATCTTTGAATGAATCTGTGAAATACCTTTCTGCTGATATCCATGGTAGTTCTGAAGATTCAGAATTACAGAGATTATTGTGATGACCCCCTTTTAGCCCAGGCAAAATTGTTTCAACCTTTTAATGGAACTGGCAAATAGAATTGCCACAAGCTTTCCCACAGTCTGGATCTGATCCCACCATGTCAGTGGCGACTGGTACACCCCTTCTTAGAGCAATTGCTACTCACAAACTGGATGATGATTCTGTCTTGATACCTTTTAGGCACGTGTTCCATGAGGATGTGTAGCGGGTAATGAAGGATGCAAGAAAACCTGCAACTAGAAAATCTTATGTTTAAAAGTTGAAGAGATTTTCTAGGTGGTGCCTAATTGATACTGTAGGGCCCAGTCTGGTTTTGAGATATTTGTGTGAATTTCTCAATGATGGCTTATCGTATGCTCCTGTCAACATGCATCTTGTGGTCAGCTCATCTTGCCTGTACATGGTTCCTCTTCTTTCATCTGTCTTTGTAGTCAGAAGTTTTATTAAAGGAGTGTCACACTTGAGACCCCCTCAAAAGCAAATTCCTTCTCCTCAGGAACTCAGCTTTGTTCTTGAAAAATACATCTTGTGTTCTTTTGAACCTGCCTTTCAGGCCGATTTGGAAAATTATTTTGCTTATTGCTCTGACATCTGCAAGCTTTCATGTTGGGGCGAACCTTATCTGATTTTCCAGAAAGTCAGGGATGTTCTTCATCTCACATTGCTGCAGTCATAACCTGTGGGTAGTTCGCTGTCCTCGGTCGGCCCGAATACCAAAGTGTTAGGCTGGCGTCGGTCATGGTCGCTCAGATCTGACGTCAGTACGCCATGGTACTAAAGCGCATGACCGACGCCATATCCTCAGTCTTTCCTGCCGCATGGTCCGAAGCAGAAGCAGCGTTTGCAAGTGCCGTTCGGCGTCCTGAAATTTTCGTATTCTGAGTTTCAGACCGATGACCAAGTTGGGCTAAGTACCCCATTGGGGAATATTTTTGTCTTTTCTTGCCTCAGTTAAATCCGGATGTCAGAAAAAGTAAATAATTGTATTTCTTGTGGGAAACAGATACCTCATAGGGATTACCACTCTCTCTGTATTCCTTGCTTGGGGCCTGAGCACGACGTAGTCGGGTGTCGCTTTTGTGCTAGATTTAATAAGAACACCATTAAACGCAGGTTAGATTGTGCTAGCCTTGTCTTCGGTAAGCGGTGTAACTACAATATGCCGTCGGATCCTCCGACGCCCGCTACCGCTAAGAAGCGTAAGGAAAAATCATTAAAGTCCAAGCAGGATGAGTCGTCCGTTACGGACGCCGGTTCTTTAGAAACTACGGTGGAATCTGTGGATCCAGCCGAGGTTTCAGCTGAATCTCAGGGGGAGCCCTTAATCTTGCAGGATGTGGCCTCTCAGGAGTCGGGTCAGGCTGAGGGGGCCTCTCAGGTCTCTGTAGTCCCTTCTTTGCATAAGGTGGTTAGGCCTTCTACTTCTGTCTCTAAGGCACCTTCTAAGGTCATACCTAGTTTGTCTTCCTCTGGCGTCAGCCCTAGTTCTGCAGGTTCTGTACCTAAAAAGCATATGCTGAAAATGGCAGAGCATTTGATTACCTTAATCAGGGGTTCTATGCCCCCTCCAGATAAGAGGCCTAGGGTGGAGCCAGAGGTGGAAGGATTGGAGCATTCCTCGGATTACTCGGAGTCTTCGGCTGAAGACATTCAGGATTTTCCTCCTTATTCTGATTCAGATGCAGAGGATTCTAGTCCTTCTGCTTCCCCTCCAGAAGATTTTTCTTTTTCTGAAACCCTGCATTCCATGAGGGAGCATTTTAAATGGGAAGGTCAGGATTTTTCAGATTCTCGAAAGAGACTTAGGGAATTTTTGTTTTTGCCACAGCACAGGCCCTTGGCTATTCCCCCTGTTTTGGATGTTGTTCAGGATGTTTTCTCTGAAGCTTCCCTTAATCCTGATTCTTTGCCTCCTGCCCCGGTCAAGCCAGACAGGTATTACAGAGTGCCAGAGGCTCATAAATATTTGTATAAGAGCCCAAGAGCGGACCCGGAAACTATTAGCCAGGGACCTAAGGGTGTCAGGGCTTCTGTTGTAAAGAATCCAGTTCCTCTGGATAAAGATTCTAGAGCTTTGGATAGGTGGGGTAAAAAAGTGTATACCTCTTCCACTCTAGTGATGAGGGCTTTGAATTGCCAGTTTCATATGCTGAAGTACCAGAATTTTCTCTTGAGTCAGTTAAAATCTAAGGTAGATGCTTTGGCAGAGGGAATAGAGTGTAAGGAATTGCAAGATTTAGTTCATGCCTCTGATCAGGTGGGTAAGCATTCTTTGCAGTGTGGTTTTGATGCTCTACAGGCTTCTTCCAGGGTGGCTGCCACTGGATCAGTTATTCGTAGGCACGCCTGGCTTAAGGATCAGAATTTGTCAGAGCATGTTAAAGCTCGAATTTTGGATGCTCCCCTTCAATCTGAAGTTCTGTTTGGTTCTCCTGTGGAGTCAGTTTTGAAGAAAATGGAAGACAAAGCTAAGTCCATGCAGACTGTTAAGGATTTTTTGCAGGTGCAGCCCCCTAAGTTTAGCAGAAATTGGCCTGCTAAGGGATGGGCTTATCCTTCTTCTGATTTACAGTCTAGGGGCAGATCTAGACATGGTAGGGGCAGAGCTCATGCTCAGGGTTCTTTCAGGCCTAGGACGTGGAGTTCCCCTGCACAATCTTCAGGTGAGGGCAGGGGTCAGCCTTTTCGTAAACAGACCCAATGACCTGTATCTCCAGCTGCCAGATCCCTCCTGTCTGGCAGCTCCTCTGGGAGGAAAGTTGGCACTTTTCAGGCAAAATTGGCTTTTAGTCACCCAGGACAAATGGGTGTTGGACATTATAGACCGAGGCTACAAGTTTTATTTTCACACCTTGCCTCCTTTCAAAGGCATGCCAGACGTTCCTCCTCAGCAAAAGTTGGAGGCTCACAAACAGATTTCTTTACTTTTAAAAATGGGGGCTATCCAGGGGGTCCCTCCATCAGAAGTAGGCCTAGGATTTTATTCTCGCCTGTTTCTTGTACCAAAGAAAGGAAACACTTGGAGGCCAATTCTGGATTTGTCTATTCTCAACACATACCTGGACATTCCAAAATTCAAGAAGTTAACTTTGCAGCAGCTTCTGCCTCTGCTGGGCAAAGATCACTGGATGGTAACTCTGGATCTCAAAGAGGCTTATCTTCACATTCCTATCAGGCCCAGCTGCAGGAGGTTCCTGCGTTTTCGGGCTGGTACTTTTCATTATCAGTTCTCTGCATTGCCCTTTGGCTTATCTACTGCGCCCAGGGTGTTCACAAAAGTCCTGGCTCCGGTGATAGCCTTCTTGAGATTAAGGGGAATACAAATTTATCCTTATTTGGACGATTGCCTGATTCTTGCTCAAGACAAAGTCAAGTTGCTTCACCATCTGCAGTATGTTATGGCAGTGTTAAGGTATTCTGTGAACGAAACAAAGTCCAGTCTAGTACCCTCTCAGGACATGTGCTTTCTGGGTGTGAGACTGAATACAGCTTCTCAGATGGCGTTTTTGACCCCGGACAAACAAAGGAATCTTGCCCTTTACTTCCAGCAATTATCTCTATGGTCCAGGCTGACTGCAAGGACAGTCCTTCAGGCCTTTGGGTTCATGGCATCTTGTATTCTGGTGCTTCCCAATGCCAAACTGCATATGAGGAAGCTACAATGGTATCTCAAAAGCATGCCAAACTGCATATGAGGAAGCTACAATGGTATCTCAAAAGCGTATGGACTCAACACTGCCACGATTTGGACACTGTTATTCAGATAATACCTTGCATCCAAAGGGAATTCTTGTGGTGGGCTCAGGAATGTCACCTAAACAAGGGACTCTGTGACCCGACCAGAGGCGAGTCAGATTTTAACGACAGATGCCTCAGACATGGCTTGGGGAGCACACTTCAATGGGAAATGGGTTCAAGACATGTGGCCTCCCAGACTACAACATTTGCATATCAACATGAAGGAGATGTTAGCAGTCCAATTTGCCCTGATGGCTTTCAAGGATCTTCTTCAACCAGGACAGGTGTTGATTCAGACAGACAACACAACAGTCATGTGGTACATCAACAAGCAAGGGGGAACCCATTCGTACCCTCTTTGCAGACAAGCTATGATTTTGTGGGAGACTGCTCTCAGTTTGCACCTCACTCTTCAGGCAAGGTTTCTGCCGGGAGCACAGAACCCCTTAGCAGATGTTTTGAGCAGACAGATGGTGGATCCCCACGAGTGGAAACTGGATCCTCATGTATTTCAACAGTTGACTGTGGCTTGGGGGACTCCAGACATAGATCTGTTCTCTTCTCCACTAAATTTCCAACTGCCAAAGTTTTGCACAAAGCTGTTTCACCCAAAAGCTTGGAAAGTGGATGCTCTATCATTCAGTTGGAACAACCTTCACGTCTATGCCTTTCCTCCTCTGCCTCTTCTTCCCAAGGTGCTCTTGAAGGTCAGACAGGACAAGCCTTGCATGATTCTAATAGCTCCAGATTGGCCACGTCAGCACTGGTACCCTCTGCTGAGGAGTTTAGTAAGGGAGCCTCCTTGGCCTTTGCCATCAATTCCACACCTTTTGTCCCAGGCAAGCAATCATTTCCGCAATGTCAGGATTCAGTCCCTGCATCTGACAGCTTGGCGTATTCAGTTTTACACCCTGGGGGGTCGCAGCTTCCTCAACAAGTTTTGAATGTCATTTTGGAGGCCAGACGGCCTAGTACCAGGAAAGTTTATGCTGATAAATGGAGGAGATTTTTTCTTTGGAGCAAAACAAAGAGCTTTGATGTTTCTGTGCCTAATTTGAGTGTTTCACTTCAGTATCTTACAGAATTATTAGACAAGGGTTTGTCTTTCTCCTCTGTAAAGGTTCATGCTGCAGCCATTTCTGCTCACTATGACTGTGACCCACCATTATTCTCTCACCCTTTGTTTAAGCAATTTCTTAGAGGGGCAAAGAACTTAAGACCCCCACGTAGAGCTCCTACTCCTTCCTGGGATCTCAATTTTGTGTTGGAAAAGCACACTTTACCTCCTTTTGAACCTGCAGCTACTACGGAGTTGAAGTTTTTGTCTTGGAAGACTGCTTTTTTGTTGGCCATTACATCTGCTAGAAGGGTATCTGAATTACAGGCTCTAATGGCAGTTGAACCCTTCCTGATATTTCATAAGGATAGGGTCTCCCTGCGTACTAATCCTACTTTTATGCCTAAGGTTGTTTCTAATGTGGCCTTAAACCAATCTATTCATTTGCCTACATTTTATGCTGATCCCCAAAATAAAGGGGAAAAGATTTTGCATTCTTTGGATATTCACAGGCAGTTACGTTATTATTTGAGCAGAACTAAAGGGTTCAGGCAGTCTCAACAGTTATTCATTTCTTTTGCCTTGGGTTCTCAGGGAAAACCTGTTTCAAAACAAACTATTTCTAAGTGGATTGGCCATTGTATTGCTTTTTGTTATTCTCATCATGGTAAGGAGGTTCCGGCTGGAATCAGACCTCATTCCACTAGGGCGACTGCCACTTCTACTGCTTTTTTAAGGGGAGTAGCTACTAAGGATATTTTGGAGGCAGCTACTTGGAGTTCAGTGCACACTTTTTCTAAACATTACCATCTCCCTCTTTATTCCAAATCTAGGGCTGGGTTTGCCACTGCAGTTTTACAGGGCATGTTAGCAGCTCCCAATGCTTTCTGATTTTGCCAACCTCCCTTTACCTTTGCTTTGGGATTCTACCCACAGGTTATGACTGCAGCAATGTGAGATGAAGAACATAGTACAGTTTTGTACCTACCATAAATGTAGATGTTCGAAGATCCACATTGCTGCAGTCCAGTTTACCCTCCCTCCTTCCCCTCTGTAGTTTGGGGTGGCTGTGTGGTTTGTGGTGTAACTATTGTTTCTACTTTGGTGATTGGGTGTTTTTCCATTTTTGGCTATGGCCTTTCTTTTTAAGGCCTTCTGACATCTGGGGCAAGAAAGACTGAGGATATGGCGTCGGTCATGCGCTTTAGTACCACGGCGTACTGACGTCAGATCTGAGCGACCATGACCGACGCCAGCCTAACACTTTGGTATTCGGGCCGACCGAGGACAGCGGACTACCCACAGGTTATGACTGCAGCAATGTGGATCTTCGAACATCTACATTTATGGTAGGTACAAAACTGTACTTTGTTTACCCACTATCTCTTCTTTCATTTAAAAGTTGTTTCTGAATTTATCCCGAGTCTAGCCATCAAGCTCCCATTTTTCTTTCTGGAACCTAAAAACCAAAGGAGAGAAGATTCTGCATATCTTGGATGTGCTGAGGCAGCTCATGTACTACATTGATGGAACTAAGCTTTTCAAGGAAGCTCAACAACTCTTTGATTAATATTCTGGGGCTAAGAAGGATCAACCTATCCATAAGCAAAAGATTGCTTATTGGCTGTCCTCTATTTTCATTTTTTGTTACTCACACCATGATAAAGCTATTCTAGGCAAGGCTAAGGCACTTTACACTGCAACCTTATCCTTTTCAGTGGCGTATTGAAAAGAAGTGGACTTTAGAACCATTCTTGAGGCAGCAACCTGTTCCTCTGTTCATACAAAGCACTACAAACTAGATTATCTCTTAAGTTCCAGAGTAGGCTTTGCAAGGAACATTCTCTAGGCTGTCCTGGATCCTTTGTCCTTCCTCCCCCGAGGTAGGGTAAGCTTTGGAAATCTGTCCATATGCCACTGAGGCAGTGTAAATGAACATAGTACAGCTGCATAAGCCCTACTTACCTGTAACAGTAGATATTCAGCAGCACCCACCACCTCCCTTATTTTGTATATAGTTTGATCATATCCAATTATGTCATGCTGTTGGTTGGCATTGGTTATTTATGGTGATGTTTTTTGGCTGCAGATTGGTTGGTTTTGTACTTGCTTCTGGTCTTTCTTGGATGTCCTTCAAGGATGCATCTGCAGTCCTTACAAATGGGTTGTCCTGTCGTCAGGCAGCCCTTCGGTCGGCCGGATTCCAAAGTCTGGGTCTGGCCTCGGCTGGTGTCGCACTTCACCCGACATCATAGCTGCAGTTCTTCGGGTATAAAGGCATCAGCCGACGCCATTTTCCCCAGTCTTTCTTGCCGCGTGGCGCCCGAAGCAGAAGCTGTTCGCAAGTGCTGGTCAGTCAGAACCAGAGATTACTACTACCGAATACTACTATGAAGACTTCTAAAAAGCTAAGTACCCCGTTGGGGACTCTTTCTTGCCTCAGCCGATGTCAGAAAAAGTGAATAACTGTTTAACTTGTGGGAAACAAATACCTCATAAAGATTTCCACTCTTACTGCTTACCCTGTTTAGGCCCAGACCACGACGTAGCAGCTTGTCTAGCCTGTGCTTCTTTTAACAGGCGGACGCTTAGACGTCGGTCTGAATTTGCTGAGGAGTTTTTCGGCTCCGATTTTGCTTATATTATGCCGTCGGATCCTCCGACTACGCAAATGTCTAAAAAGCACAAGGAAAAGGACCGACACTCGCGGTCCGCGGCTTCGGCCGAAACCGCGGTTAAGCCAACCGTGAGTGTCTCGGTTTCAGCTGAAACCGAGCAAGCGGTTCTTCCTTCAGCTGAAAACTTACCTTCTACCGAGGCCTCTTCCAACCTGGTGGAATCGGCTTCAGAAAACCCACCTGCTGTTGCAGTTTCTCAGGAATTAAATGACACTATTCCCTTGGATATTTCAACCCCTGCACGTGGAGCTGCTAGGCCTCCTGCAGCCATGTCCATTAAGGCCTTTGCCAGGGCTAAAGCAGCTAAAGCTACTAAGACTGTGCCTGCTAAGACTCCCTCTCACAGGCCCAGCTCTAGTTCTCAAATGCTTAGTTTAGCAGAGGATCTCATTTCTTTAATCCGGGGATCCCAACCTCAACCAGGCAGGGCCTCTCAGCCACCTCCAGAGAAGAGGCCTAGAGCAGAGCCCCCTCAGCCACTTTCTACAGATGATTCCTCTGATGATTCAGATGATTCCGACCCTCCAGAGGCTCCTTTCTCCCCTTATGAAGACTCTGATGCTGAAGAGTCCATCCCTTCTGCCTCTCCGCCTGAGGAATTTTCCTTTGGGGAAACCTTGTATGCTATGAGGGAACAATTTCAGTGTGAGGGCCAGGATTTTTCAGACTCCAGAAAAAGGCTTAGAACCTTTCTGCATTTACCAAAACATAGGCCTTTAGCCATTCCTCCAGTTCTTTCTGTTGTAGATGATGAATTTACTGATGCTTGTACTGCTCCTGATTCTCTACCTCCGGCCCCTGCTAAGCCGGATAGATACTACAGGGTCCCGGACACACATTACCATTTGTATAAGGCTCCTTTTGCAGATCCCGAGACTATCTCCCAAGGACCCAAGGCTGTAGCAGCTACTTCTGCTAAGAACCCCCTCCCCTCAGAAAGGGAATCCAGATCCTTAGAGAGATGGGGTAAAAAAGTTTACACTTCTGCTACTCTTTCAGCTAGGGCCTTGAACTGTCAATTTCACATGATCCAGTATCAAGAATTTATGCTAGACCAGTTAACCAAAAAACTGTCCTCTGTTGCATCATTTGCAAAAAAATCTGTTCAGGAAATGGTACATAACATTCAGCAAGTCAGTAACCATTCCTTAAAATGCGGCTATGATGCACTGGAGGCTTCCTTTAGATCAGCCATGACTGGCACAGTTATCAGAAGGCATGCATGGTTAAAAGAGCAGGCCTTACCAGACCATGTCAAGTCCAAACTATTAGATGCTCCTATGGACAAG
Source organism: Protopterus annectens (assembly GCF_019279795.1). Taxonomy (NCBI): domain Eukaryota; kingdom Metazoa; phylum Chordata; order Ceratodontiformes; family Protopteridae; genus Protopterus; species Protopterus annectens. The sequence goes on from NC_056738.1 coordinate 210,732,094, forward strand.
ATCAATTTGTTTGGCTCTCCTGCACAACAGGTGCTGAAGAAGATGGAAGAGAAGGCAAAATCTGTCCAAACAGTAAAAGATTTCTTACAGGTCCAACCGCCAAGGTTTAGCAGGAATTGGCGGTCCTTTCCAGACTCATCCAGAGCTCAGAGGGGCAGGAATAGGCGTTCAAGAGGCAGAAACCAATCCAGGGGTGCCTACAGGGGACGCCAGTGGCAGAGTAACAACCAGCGAAGTACAGCCACGGACACAGCCACCACCACAACTACAGGACAATCACAGTGACTTGGCTCTGGCACCGCCTACCAGGGAGCAACTAGAAGCTTGCCTTATTTTCAATAAACTGGCATTACATCAAAAGAGACAAGTGGATTTTACAGACAATAGACCAAGGCTACAGGTTTCACTTCCATACTCTACCAGGGAAGAGAGGAATGCCAAACCTACCTCCAAATCAAAAGGCAGAAGCTCTAAAACAAATATCCCAATTATTAAAGATGAGAGCTGTGGAAAAGGTACCATCTATGGAGCAAGGAAAAGGATTTTACTCCAGACTCTTCCTGGTACCAAGAAAAGAGAGCAAATGGAGACCTATTCTCGACCTGTCCGCTTTAAACACATTCCTCATTGTTCCAAAATTCAAAATGCTGACTCTACAGCAGCTTCTTCCCATGCTGGGCAAGGAGTCTTGGCTGGTAACTCTAGATCTCAAGGAGGCATACCTGCACGTCCCCATACGACCAAATTGCAGAAGATACCTCAGATTTCTTGCAGGATCAGAGCATTATCAATTCTCAGCATTGCCCTTTGGCTTATCTACTGCGCCCAGAGTGTTCACAAAATGCCTGGCATCAGTAATTGCTCATTGCAGGCTTCAGGGAATCCAAATCTACCCCTACCTGGACGACTGCTTGATACAAGCGGACAACAAAAACTAGCAGAAAGACTTACAAAGGGTCATTTACCTGCTACAAGCCCTGGGATACACAGTCAATATAAAAAAGTCAAGACTGATACCATCCCAGAGAATAACCTTTTTGGGCGCAGAGTTGGACACATCAAAGCAAATGGCATTCCTAACAGTAGAAAAACAGGAGCAGCTACCTCTCTACTTCTTGGCATTAACAAAGCAGAACCATCTGACAGCAAGAAAAGTACTGCAAGCCTTGGGCTTCATGGCATCCTGCATAATATTGGTTCCTCATGCCAGACTGCATATGAGAAAACTACAGTGGTACCTAAGGAATTTATGGTCTCAACACAAGCACAGCTTAGAAACTCAGATTCCAATTATTCCATGCCTGAAGCAAGAATTTCTATGGTGGGCTCAGGCTTGTCAATCAAACACAGGATTGCCCTTCCACAGTACTCAACCAAGCCAAACCATCACGACGGACGCCTCAGACCTCGGTTGGGGGGCACACATGCTGGACAAGTGCATACAAGGCTTATGGACTCAAGACCAGCTGCACCTACACATAAATCTAAAGGAAATGCTGGCAGTAAAACTGGCAATTCAGGCATTCAGACCATTTCTCCAACAAGGTCTATTGATGATAAGGACAGACAACACCACAGTTATGTGGTACATCAACAAACAGGGAGGCACACATTCGTATCCTCTTTGCGGATGGCACTGGACCTCTGGAATGTGGCCCTGAGCTACAACATTCAGTTAAAAGCAATTTTGTACCAGGAAAAGAAAACATTCTAGCAGACATATTAAGCAGGACTACCACGGATGCCCACGAATGGATGCTGCATCCGGACATCTTCAAAACCATTACAAGAAAATGGGGGCTTCCAGAAATAGACTTATTTGCATCCCCACGCAATCACCAGCTAAAGAAATTCTGCACAAGGACGTACCACCCACTTGCTTGGAAGGTGGACTCCCTATCCTTCAGTTGGAAAAACCTGACAGCATATGCATTCCCACCACTTCCTTTGATGCACAAGGTGCTATTGAAGATCAAAGAGGACCGTCCAAGGATCATTCTGATAGCTCCAGACTGGCCAAGGCAACATTGGTACCCATTACTGAGGAGCATGTCTCGGGAACAAATATGGCCACTACTCCTGGTTCCCTTGCTGTTAACACAGAACTACAACAATCTGCATCCAAACCTGAAAACTCTGCAGCTGACTGCCTGGAACATTGCATAAGACCAATTAACCCTAATTTATCCCAAAGGGTTAAAGACATTATCCTTGAGGCTCGCAGACCCTCAACAAGAAAAAAATATTCAGCAAAATGGAAAAGATATCTCATTTTGAGTACTGCAAAAGGAGAAGATGTGTCACTGGTAAACATAGCCAACATCCTGGAATACTTGGCAGAGCTCTTCCACACAGGCCTGTCCTATTCCTCCATCAAGATTCATGCATCAGCTATTTCAGCAGAATACGACTTGGATCCTCCTGTCTTCTCACATCCTCTGCTCAGACAGTTTCTGAGAGGAATTAAAAATGTAAAGCCTCCTAGGAAGCCACCATTACCAGCATGGGACTTGAACTTTGTGCTAGAAAAATTGACACTTCCTCCTTTCGAACCAGCAGCAACAGCAGAATTACAATACTTATCATGGAAAACTGCTTTCCTGCTGGCAATCACTTCAGCAAGAAGGGTATCTGAACTTCAGGCATTAATGGCAGTACAACCCTTCCTGATCTTCCATCAAGATAGTGTGTCCATGAGAACAAATCCTTCCTTTATGCCTAAGGTGGTCTCCAGAGTTTCTTTAAATCAGGCTATCCACCTACCTACATTCTTCCCCAACCCACAGAACAGGGGAGAAAACTGCTGCATACCTTGGATGTACATAGACAATTACGCTACTACCTGGACAGGACCAAGGGCAATAGAAAAACTGACCAGCTACTGATAGCATATGCAACAGGAAGGGAAGGAAAAGCAATTTCAAAACAGACAGTCTCCAAGTGGATAGGAAATTGCATTAGATTTTGTTACTCCTACCATGGAAAGAAAACTCCAGAGAACATCAGGCCTCACTCTACAAGGGCTACAGCCACTACCACAGCCTTCTTACGAGGAGTGGCTACCAAGGACATTTTAGAGGCTGCTACTTGGAGCTCCGTGCATACATTTGCCAAGCATTATAATTTACCTTTATACTCTAGATCCCGAGCAGGTTTTGCCACTGCTGTTTTGCAAGGGGCATTTGTAAGGACTGCAGATGCATCCTTGAAGGACATAGTACAGTTTTGTACCTACCATAAATGTAGATGTCCGATAGGAATGCATCTGCAGTCAGGATTACCCACCTTCCCTCTGTGGTGCTCCTAGGGTATTTGCCCATCTTATAGCTAGCTGGGGGAATCTATTATGGTGTATTTGTTTGTATATATGTACATACATGCTTATTTTTTGTGTTTGCTCTCTACTATTTGGAATCATTGGCATTAATCCAAATTTAGCCTTCCAAGAGGGCACCTGGCATCTGGGGCAAGAAACACTGAGGAAAATGGCGTCGGCTGATGCCTTTATACCCGAAGAACTGCAGCTATGACGTCGGGTGAAGTGCGACACCAGCCGAGGCCAGACCCAGACTTTGGAATCCGGCCGACCGAAGGGCTGCCTGACGACAGGACAACCCATTTGTAAGGACTGCAGATGCATTCCTATCGGACATCTACATTTATGGTAGGTACAAAACTGTACTTTCTTCCTACTTTGCACTAAAAGCCAAAGCAATTGACTTTGTGGCCGTGTTTATGCTTCACCTGAAGGGGGAGGGGCTTAGCAAATCCCATATCAGAGAGAGTCAGTGGAGGCAATTCTGATCCCTGGAAAGCTGTCGGTGTGGGTTTGTGCAAGAAACCATATTGCCACCAAGGTATTGTGAAATTCGAACTTCTACTGTTACAGGTGAGTATAAAGTACAGTTTTACCAGTCCTACTTAACTCTTTTTAATGCCAGAAAGAAGTGTCTCTTGAGATGCACCCTGGATCTGTCAAGGATAAACATCAATCTAAAGGTTCAATAATTCAAAATTCTGTCATTATAAGCAATCTTACCCAGTCTTATTTTCTCTATCTTTGAGCACTGGTTTTCAATGATTATCTTTATATCCCCATTCACAGGGACCACTGGTGTTTTCTCCAGTTTGAGGCAGAGGCTCCCAGTATCTGTCTACCTCTGTGCCCTCTGGAATAACTACAGCATTGAAACTTTTTACAAAGTGCTTGGCTCTAGTAACTGCTTATTCATAAACAATGAATTTCACATTTACTCCTCCCTAGACAACTGCCTCTTTCAGGTAGTGCCCCAGGAGATGGTGGATAGGGACCTGCAGTTAATTGTGCACTGTTTTCAGATACTTTTTTTCCTTCATTATCCTCCATTCAAACCTCACCCCATCCAAGAAAATGGTGATGTTCATCGTGCATACAGCTGCAGTCATTACAGGTGGGTTATCCTGCCGTCAGGCGGGTCCTCGGTCGGCCGAATTCCAAAGTCTAGGTCTGGCGTCGGTTGTCGTCACTTCTTCCCTGACGTCAGTGTGGCAGGGGTATAAAAGAGGCAGCTGACGCCATTTTCTTCAGTCTTTCTTGCCACGCGGTGCCCGAAGCAGAAGCAGTTCACAAGTGCCTGTCGGCCAGCTCCTGAGATTTACGAAAGTATTTCAGCCGAAGTCTTCTTTAAAGATAAGTACCCCATTGAGGAAACTTTTCTTGCCTCAGACCGATGTCAGACAAAGTTAATAATTGCATTTCATGTGGGAAGCAAATACCACATAAGGATTTCCACTCTTTCTGTATACCTTGCTTAGGCCCAGACCACGACGTTTCGGCCTGCTGTTTTTGTGCTAGATTCAACAAGCGCACTATTAAGCGCCAGGCGGAGTTCGCCCTTCATTATTTTGGCAAAAAATTTAATTATATCATGTCGTCAGATACTCCGACTCCAGTTTTGAGCAAAAGACGCAAAGATAAGGACCGACATCCGAGGTCTGCACCGACTACTGAGACCACACTTAGGCCGACTACCGGTTCTCCGGTTCTCAGCTCCTGAGTACTGATGAAACTACATTACCAGTGACTTCAGTACCCGAGGTCGCAGGCTCCTCTGTCCCCATTCCTACTGCAAATACCGATGCCACTCTTGGCGAGGAAACACAGAATTTAGACAGGCCTGCCATTTCTGAAGGCGTCTTCAGGCCTTCCACCCTCTCTATTAAATCTTTCACTAAATCTAAAGCAGCCATGAAAACCAAAAAACAGGGTCCTCAGACCTCCTCTCAAGGACCCATACCTAAAAATCAGATGCTTAAAATGGCTGAGGATTTGATTACTCTTATCAGGGGTTCTCAGCCCCCTTCTGACAAAAGACCCAGATTAGAGGAAGACTACCCTTCCTCAGATCAAGCTTCTATTACCTCAGAACACTCTGAGGACCAGGAATTACGCCTATTCCCCTTTTGAAGACTCTGATGCTGAGGAGTCTATTCCCTCGGTCTCCCCCCCTGAGGAGTACTCTTTTGGGGAAACCCTGCATACATTGAGGGAACACTTTCACTGGGAATGCCAAGATTACTCAGATTCAAAGAAAAGGCTCAGGGAATTTATACTGCTCCCCCAGCATAGGCCCCTGGCTATCCCTCCTGTTTTAGATATTTTGGATGATGTGTACACAGAAGCCAGCCTTAATACAGATTCTTTATCTCCAGCTACTGTAAAACCAGACCGGTATTACCAGGTTCCTGATTCTCACCAGTTCCTATATAAAAGCCATACTGCTGACCCAGAAACTATTTCACAGGGTCCCAAGGGAATTAAGGCCTCTACTGCTAAAAACCCATTGCTTTCAGAGAGAGATTCCAGAGCATTAGAAAGGTGGGGGGAAAAAGGTGCATACCTTGGCCACTTTAACCATGAGGGCATTAAACTGTCAATTCCATATGTTAAAGTATCAACAGTTTTTGTTATCTCAGTTGAAAAGCAAAATGACACAACCAGAACAACCAGATTTGAAAGAGTTGCAGGATTTGTTGCATGGTGCAGAGCAAGTGGGTAAACATACCATGCAGTGTGGTTTTGATGCTTTAGAAGCCTCATGTAGAGCTGCTGTTATGGGGTCTGTTATACGTAGACATGCTTGGCTCAAAGAGCAAACCTTACCAGATCATGTCAAAGCAAAATTAGATGCACCACTTCAAAAAGATGTATTGTTTGGTGTTAAAGCTGAGGAGGTACTAAAGAAAATGGAGGAAAAAGCGAAATCAATGCAAACAGTGAAAGATTTCCTGCAGGTACAACCTCCACGTTTCAGCAGAAACTGGCCTTCAAAAAATTGGTCCTTTCCAGCCACGGACAGACCTCAAAGGGGCAGATTCAGACACCCAAGGGGTAGAGGGCAACCTCAAGGATCTTACAGAGCAAGACAGTGGCAAGCACCAACCCCAAGAGGTGGAGAAGATGGATCACAGTCACTTAGAAAACAGACGCAATGACTTCCCCCTATACCTGCCAAGCAAAGCTTTAATGGCAGCGCCTTTGGGCGGAAAACTGGCATTATTCTCAAAAAATTGGCATATTGTTACAAAGGACAAATGGATTCTGGACATTTTAGACAGAGGCTACAGGTTCCACTTTCACACCCTTCCAAAAATGAGAGGCATGCCAAACCTGCCACAAAATCAAAGGGCAGAGGCACAAAGACAAATTTCCGTTCTCATGGACATGAAAGCGATTCAAGAGGTACCTGCAAAAGAACAAGGTCAAGGTTTTTATTCCAGACTATTCCTGGTACCAAGGAAAGACAAAGATTGGAGACCTATCTTAGACCTATCCATCCTAAACACATATCTACAGGTGCCAAAATTCAAGATGCTCACATTACAGCAGCTTCTTCCCATGCTGGGCAAGGAGTCTTGGCTGGTAACATTAGACCTCAAGGAGGCATACCTGCATGTCCCTATCAGACAAGATTGCAGAAGATACCTCAGATTTCTTGCAGGTTCAACCCATTACCAATTCTCTGCATTGCCCTTTGGCTTATCTACTGCGCCCAGAGTGTTCACGAAATGCCTGGCATCAGTAATCGCCTTCTGCAGACTACAAGGAATACAACTCTACCCATATCTGAACTACTTCCTGATCCAAGCAGACAGCAAGGACATACTATTGCAGCATCTGGCATTTGTAATAAAACTGTTAAACTTCCTGGGATACACAGTCAACAAAAAGAAATCAAAACTAATGCCCTCTCAACAAATACTTTTCCTGGGTGCCAGCTTGAATACAACCACCCAGATGGCTTACCTCACGCCAGACAAACAAGGGCAACTGTCTCAATACTTCAGCAAAATGACAACTTTCACCAGGCTAACTGCAAGGAAAATCCTGCAGGCTCTGGGATTCATGGCATCTTGCATCCTACTAGTCCCATGTGCAAAGCTGCATATGAGGAAACTTCAATGGTACCTAAAAAACTTATGGTCTCAACACAGCCACAACTTGGAAACAATTCTCATTCCATGCCTTCAAAAGGAATTTTTGTGGTGGGCTCAAGCATGCCAAAGAAACACAGGTCTCCCTTTCTGTGTACCTCAAGCAACTCAAATCATCACAGCAGATGCCTCAGACTACGCCTGGGGAGCACACATGGCAGATCAGTGCATTCAGGGAAAATGGTCCCAAAAAGAGAAGCACCTACACATCAACCAAAAGGAGATGCTAGCCGTGCAAAATGCTCTTATGACCTTCAAAGACTTACTGCATCCAGGCCAGCTATTGATAAGGACAGACAACACCACAGTGATGTGGTACACAAACAAAATTCATACCCCCTGTGCAGGCAAGCCATGACCCTATGGAACACAGCACTGGAATTGCAAATTCAACTACAGGCACAATTCCTGCCAGGGAAGGAAAACATACTGGCAGACAACCTAAGCAGAAATATGACAGAGCCGCACGAATGGAAATTGCATCCTCAAGTTTTCACAAAGGTAACTCAGGCATGGGGACAGCCAGATATAGATCTATTTGCTACCCACAGAAATTGCCAGTTGAAAAAATTTTGTTCAAAGACCTATCATCCATAGGCATGGAAAGTGGACACACTCTCTTTCAATTGGACAACATTGACAGTTTATGCCTTCCTGCCTCTTCCTCTACTGACCAAAGTTCTATTAAAAGCCAGAGCAGAGAGGCCGCAAATGTTTCTAATTGCTCCAGACTGGCCAAGACAACACTGGTATCCGCTCCTGACACATTCCCCACCATGGATCCTACCTCTAGTCCCTCTTCTGTTGTCCCAGCACAACTACAAATGGAAACAATTTTGTGCCTGGAATCAAGAAAAGGGCCAGAATCCTTGGGTAATAAATATACCTCACATTTTACAGTACCTAGCTGAGATGTTAAATAGTAGACTTTCCTTCTCCTCCATCAAGATCCACGCTTCAGCCATTTCTGCACAATACAACACAGATCCTCCTTTATTCTCACATCCTCTCTTAAGGCAGTTCCTCAGAGGGGCAAAAAATATAAACCCCCAAAGAAACCGCCAGTCCCTGCTTGGGACCTCAGTTTCCTATTGGAAAAGCTGACCCTACCCCCCTTTGAGCCAGCTTCTTCAACAGAACTGCAATACTTGTCATGGAAAACAGCCTTTCTTCTGGCTATCACCTCAGCATGCAGGGTTTCGGAGCTACAGGCCGTCATGGCTGTGCAACCATTCATCATTTTCCATCAGGACAGACTTTCCTTACGAACCAACTCTACCTTTATGCCAAAGGTGTAGTATCCAGTGTAGCTTTGAATCAGACTATCCACTTACCTACCTTTTATCCAAATCCACAAAACAAAGGGGGAAAGACTACTACATTCCTTGGACATTCACAGACAACTTTGTTGTTATTTGTACAGGACAAAGCCATTCAGGAAATCCGAGCAACTCTTTGTGTCCTATGCTACAGGTGCTCAAGGAAAGGCTATTTCCAAACAGACAATTTCAAAATGGATAGCCCACTGCATACGCTTTTGTTAACTCATTTCATGGAAAAACTGCGCCTGCATGCATCAGATCCCACTCCACCAGGGCCACAGCTACCTCTGCAGCTTTCCTCAGGGGGGTCCCTACCAACGACATTTTGGAAGCAGCCACTTGGAGTTCAGTGCACACTTTCTCCTAGCACTATCACCTTCCACTATACTCTAAATCTAGAGTGGGTTTTGCCACAGCAGTCTTGCAGGGCATCCTCGCTCCTCCTAGTTCCACTTAGTGCCTACCACTCTTACTTAGTTTTGGGATTCTTCCCATTTGTAATGACTGCAGCTGTATGCACGATGAACATAGTACAGTTTTGTACCTACCATAAATGTAGATGTTTGAGTGCTCATACAGCTGCAGTCCAGGTTACCCTCCTTCCTCTTAGGACAGGCCTTATGACAAACACCTTATCATACAACCTATTTGGGGTATTCTTTTATGGTGTATTTGCTTGCAACTACTGTTTTTTGATTTTTCTATATTGCATGTTTGCATAACATTATGTTTTGCCTTCCTTCTGGGGGCACCTGACATCTGGGGCAAGACAAACTGAAGAAAATGGCGTCGGCTGCCTCTTTTATACCCCTGCCACACTGACATCAAGGAAGAAGTGACGACAACCAACGCCGGACCTAGACTTTGGAATTCGGCCGACCGAGGACCCGCCTGGCGGCAGGATAACCCATCTGTAATGACTGCAGCTGTATGAGCTTGCAAGATGACATTAAAAACACTGGTTACAGAAAGGGAATTCCCTGAGGCAGTAGAATTTATGGTCTCAACAGTTTTGATGGTTCCCCTGGCATAACTGCATATGAGAACTCTTGTAATTCCCGAGAAGTGTCTGAAGTCAGCATTCACAAACGTTTAAGTGGAAATTTCTGTGCTATCTAATTTTTCCAAAGAGCTATCCAGGTCAAACTGAACAGACAGATACCCTTCAAATAAGAACCCTAAAAACACTAATTATGGGTGTTTCGCACCTAATTTGGGGCACAATTTTGTGATCCAAATCAAAGGAAGAAATGCACAAATGTAAAAGGAGATTATGACACTGATAGATGCACTCACTGCTTTAAAATCCATATGGAAAACAGAAGATTTATAGAGGTCAACTGACAGCACTACTGTAATGTTGTAAATCTATAAACAAGGGGATACTAGATATTTGGAAACCTGTACAAATGTGTATACCTAAGATCATAAGTTGAAGATCACTCCTACCCTGGGAGCAAAGCTGCAAAACATTGTTCAATATGAAATGGTTTCAGTGTAGCCAGGCATAAGTAGGTCACTGTGCCTGATGATGACTTGCTTGCACATGCCCATATGGAGCGAATAGTGCGAACTGGAAAGTGCAGCAAAGAAGTTGCAAGGATTTCAAATGGTTGAGAAACTGGACTGTTGGTTGTGCTATCACCTGTAATTATCTCATGGGTTGGGGGAGTGCTACTTGTGAGTGTTGTATAGGAGATGCTAGGCATAAATGACATGCAGTACAATTGTGGAATGAACCCCCACAAAAAAATCTAAATAAATAATGCTGGGTAACATTGTATATAATACATGAATTTGCAGTACATATTAATCTCAACTAAAAAATACATAATTTACTGGTTAAGCAGGTTGGATCCTGTGCCATTTTCATTCTCAGTAATACTGCACAGCCCTGGACTAAAATAAATACATTTCAGTAAAATGCAGTATAATTCCAAAAGTTTGCAGTAAAACTGCATTGAAAATGTTATTGCTGTTCTCAAACTTGAAGTCAGTACAAGGGAGCCATTTGCCTACTTTTTTAATAGTATACTACTGAAAGCATATTGACACTGCTGTTGCACACCCAGTGTATAGTCTTACAATACAGTACATGTGGAACATCAGTAGGTAGACCTTTGCATGTTACCAAATAACAAATATTTTACTAAAGTGTTCCTAATATGTACAAATACATTAACATGATCATTTTTCCATTCTTCCATTACTGACATTATGAAATATGTCTGTTTTTGCTGCACTTTATCAGTGAGTAGCACTGCACAGTGATATCCTGCTTCCTTTCCCACTTATAGGCAGTCCAGCTGTCTATCCATGACATTCCCCAATTCCATTCTTGGCATCTGCTTGTATCCATGATGCTGCTGCTGCTATTTGTGCTTTCTTCCTTCATTCCTTCAGACCTCCATTCTACCCAGAGTGGTCTTGAATGCAAGGAAGGAGGGCCAAAGAATATTTCTAATAGCATGCTGTTGGTCCAGACATCATTGATTCTCCTTCATCGGCTATTTCCCAGAGTGAAACTTTGCAAGTGGGCCTCCTGACTCAGAACGATGGATTTCGATACACCTCTACCTAGACAAAAAGTAGCTAACTGAGTGGATAATATGACTTTTACATCCTTTAGGGAACCATTCACTAAGGAAGTGTTTGAATGTAATTGAGGTGGTGCAGCGGTAATGTTGTCGCCTCACAGCAAGAGGTTCTCTGGTTCAATTCTCGGCTGGGGTGCCTTCTGTGTGGAGTTTGCATGTCCTCCCTGTGTTTGTGTGGGTTTCCTCCCACATTACAAAGACATGCATCTGGAGCCTTTCTCTGCTGAAAATTGGCTTTGTTCCAAGTCGGACTTTCCCGGTTAATAAATGTTAAATAAGTAAATAAATGAAATAAAAAAAGGCTAGGAATCCTTCCACAAGGAATTCCTGCTTAGGTAAATAGAACAGGCTTTTTTCCTCTGGTGCCTCAGGACAAATCGGGATCCTAGCATGTCATTGGTGTTGCATGATTCTCCAGTACTCCAGTGACCTTCACCACAGTGAGGATTTCAGAATGACAGGCACTCATGCACTGAATCCTTTTTAGTCTTGTATAAGGACCGTCAGTCAGTCATAGAACCAACTCCATATTTATGGAAAAATAATGATTAAATTCTCCCTCAAACTCACTGTTTTTTCCCCAAATCCCTAAACAAAAGGGAGAAATTTTTTCGTTTTTTTAGATTTATACAGATGGATGAGATGCTATGTATGTAAAACTAAGAACATCAGAACCTCAGATCAGTTTTATGTCTTTTGCACCTGGGATTGAGGAAAGGACCTTCTTCTAAATGACTGGCACATTGCATCTTGTTCTGTTACTTCCGTTATGGCACAGAGTTGAAAGGGACTTGTGGGGTACAACAGCCACTGTGGCCTTTCTAAGGGTGGTAAGTTCACACACTCTTGTTGAGGTAGCTATCTGGTCATTAGTCCACAACTTTTTCAAACGATGTACACTAAACATTTGTCCTAGGGAGCTACTGCATCACTGATCTATATGAATAACACAGTACATCTAAAAGAACTTATAGTCACAGTAGATGTTTGCTTAGAACTTTTGTGTAAGAATTTACCTCGTAGTAGATGATGATGTAGACCACTGTTGCAGTACTAGATGTTCTTCGTGTTTCACTGTTGCAGTCTTTAAATTTGGGGTAATCTGCTGGCAGGTTGCCCTCAGTCGGCCTGATTAACAAAGTCTTGGGTCCTGCATCGGTTGCTGTCCCTTCTTCCATGATGTCAGGTCGTCACGGGTATAAAATATGCAGCTGATGCCATTACATCAGTCTTTCTTGCCGTGCGATGCCCGAAGCAGAAGCAGTTCGCAAGTGCCGGTCGGCCAACTCCTGAAATTTTCGTTTTCGAGTTTCAGAACTGAAGTGTTCAACTGAAAGCTAAGTACCCCATTGGGGAAACTTTCTTGCTCCTTACTGATGTCAGTAAAAGTTAATAATTGCATTACTTGTGGGAAGCAAATACTTCATAAGGATTTTCATTTGTACTGTATTCCTTGCCTAGGCCCTGATCATAATGTACCTTGCTGTCAGTTTTGTGCTAGATTTAATCAACACACTATTAAACGTTGGTACACTTTTGCTTCAAAATATTTTGGCTCACGATTTCACTATCCAGAAATGACATCGGTTAGCAGTCCAACTACCGGAATACCTAAAAAATGCAAAGAAAAAGACAGACAGGCCGTCGAAGTCCAAAACTGACTATGCTTCTCCTAAGCCAGTCGCTAGTTCGCTGGTACTCAGTGAGGCACTTTCGCAGCCCCTGATGCCTGCTACTTTTGATTCGCAGGCCTCTACTGATACCCATTCAGAGTCTGGTATGCCGTGAGATGCTTTAAGTATTGAACTCGCAGATGTCTCTACCTTAGATGGGTCCAGAGCCGCTGTGCAGGCACCGGCTTCTGAGGGTGATGTCCTTCAAGGATGCATCTGTAGTCATAACATATGGGTTGTCCTGCCTCAGGCAGCCCTTCGGTCGGCCGGATTCCAAAGTCTGGGTCTGGCCTTGGCTGATGTCGCACTTTCCCCGACATCAGAGCTTCTGGGGTATAAAAGCATCAGCCGACGCCATTTTCCTCAGTCTTTCTTGCCACGCGGTGCCCGAAGCAGAAGCTGTTCGCAAGTGCCGGTCGGTCAGATCCAGAGATTTCAGCTACCAAAGACTTCTAAAAAAGCTAAGTACCCCGTTGGGGACTCTTTCTTGCCTCAGCCGATGTCAGACAAAGTAAATAATTGTTTAACTTGTGGGAAACAAATACCTCATAAGGATTTCCACTCTTACTGCCCTCCTTGCTTAGGCCTAGACCACGACGTATCAGCTTGTTTAGCCTGTGCCTCCTTCAACCGACGGACTCTTAGACGTCGGTCGGAGTTTGCAGAAGAGTTTTTTTGACCCGCTTTTGCATATAAAATACCATCGGAGACTCCGACTACGCATTTAGCCAAAAAACGCAAGGAAAAGGACCGACACTCGCGGCCCACGGTTTCGGCTGAAACCACAGTTAGGCCTACCGCGAGTGTCTCTGTTTCAGCTGAAACAGAGTCCTCGGTTCTTACTTCTGCCGAAATCATTCCTCCGACAACCGAGGCCAGAGAGGCCCCGGCTGAGTCGCCTACAGAAATCCCTACCGAAGAAGCAAGCGCACAAGAATTGTCCGACACTATCCCTTTGGACATTTCTACTCCTGCACGTGGGGCAGCTAGGCCCCCTGCTTCTATGTCTATTAAGGCTTTCTCCAGGGCTAAAGCAGCTAAAATTTCAAAGGCTTTACCTGCAAAATCTACCTCTCAGAGACCTTCCTCAAGTTCTCAGATTCTCAGCCTTGCTGAGGACCTTATATCTCTGATTAGGGGTTCCCAACCTCACCCAGACAGGGCCTCTCAACCTCCTCCTGACAAAAGGCCTAGGTCTGAACCCCCTGAACCTCTCTCCTCTGACTCCTCGGATGGATCTGATTTATCAGACCATCAGGAAGGGCCATACTCACCTTATGAGGATTCAGATGCAGAAGAGACTATTCCTTCTGCCTCCCCTCCAGAAGAATTTTCCTTTGGGGAGACTTTACACTCAATGAGGGAACACTTTCAATGGCAGGGTCAGGATTTCTCTGATTCTAGAAAAAGACTAAGGACCTTTTTACACTTGCCACAGCATAGGCCTTTAGCCATACCACCTGTGCTAACTGTAGTTGATGATGCTTATAATGATGTCAGTTCTGCCCCTGATTCTCTTCCCCCGGCCCCTGCCAAACCTGACAGATATTACAGGGTCCCGGATTCTCATTTTCACTTGTATAAAGCCCATGCTGCAGACCCAGAAACTATTTCTCAGGGCCCAAAAGGTGTTGCAGCTGCCACTGCCAAAAACCCCCTACCCTCTGACAAGAGAGTCAAGAGCATTAGAGATATGGGGAAAAAAGATTTATACATCTGCTACTCTTTCTGCCAGGGCATTAAACTGTCAATTCCATATGATACAGTACCAGGAATATTTGTTAGATCAGCTGAATAAAAAGCTATCTTCTCCTGAACCTTTAGACCATAAGTCCCTTCAGGATTTGGTTCACAACTCTCAGCAGGCCAGTAATCATTTATTAAAATGTGGCTATGATGCACTGGAGGCTTCATTTAGATCAGCTATGACTGGAGCAGTAATTCAAAGGCATGCCTGGCTAAAAGAGCAATCCTTGCCAGACCATGTCAAGGCTAAACCCCTAGATGCTCCAATGGAGAAACAAAGTTTATTTGGCTCCCCTGCACAGGAGATTTTGAAGAAAGTGGAAGAAAAAGCAAAATCTGTGCAAACAGTAAAGGATTTTCTGCAGGTCCAACCTCCGAGGTTCAGCAGAAACTGGCCTTCAAAGAATTGGTCCTTTCCAGACCCCTCCAGAGCGCAGAGGGGCAGGAATAGACGCCCAAGAGGCAGAGGTCAATCAAAGGGTGCCTACAGGGATCGTCAGTGGCAACCTGCTAACCAGAGGAGTACTGCCACAGCTGCAACTACATCCACTTCCACAGGGCAGACACAATGACTTGGCTCTGATTCCACCTACCGGGGAACAACTGGAAGCACCCTTGGGCGGAAAGTTGGCTTTATTCTCGAAAAATTGGCATTGCATGACAAAAGACAAATGGACATTACAAACAATAGACAAAGGATACAGGTTTCACTTCCACACTTTACCAAAAAAGAGCGGAATGCCAAACCTACCACCAAACCAGAAGCCAGAGGCTCTAAGACAAATCAACAATTTACTTCAGATGAGAGCAATCGAAAGGGTACCATCTATGGAACAAGGCCAAGGGATTTTACTCCAGACTATTCCTTGTACCAAGAAAAGAAACCCAATGGAGGCCTATTCTCAACTTGTCCGCACTAAACACATATCTCATTGTGCCAAAATTCAAAATGCTGACCCTACAGCAACTTCTTCCCATGTTGGGCAAGGAGTTTTGGCTGGTGACTCTAGATCTCAAGGAGGCATACCTGCACGTCCCTATATGACCAGATTGCAGAAGACACCTCAGATTTCTTGCAGGATCAGAGCATTATCAATTCTCAGCATTGCCCTTTGGCTTATCTACTGCGCCCAGAGTATTCACGAAATGCCTGGCATCAGTAATCGCACATTGCAGGCTTTAGGGAATTCAAATCTACCCATACCTGGACGACTGCCTAATACAAGCGGACAACAAGACAAAACTAATAAAGGATTTGGCCTATGTCATACACCTGTTACAGGCCTTGGGATACACAGTCAACATTCAGAAGTCAAGACTAGTGCCATCCCAAAGGATAACATTCTTGGGTGTGGATCTGGACACAATAACTCAGATGGCCTTTCTCACAGAAGAAAAACAAAAGCAACTCCCAGTCTACTTCATGGCCTTGACAAGACAAACTCAGCTTACTGCAAGGAAAGTCCTGCAGGCCCTGGGTTACATGGCATCCTGCATAATCTTGATCCCACATGCCAGGCTGCATATGAGGAAATTACAATGGTACCTAAGGAATGTATGGTCTCAACACAGGCACAGTCTAGAAACCATGATACCAATCATTCCATGCCTGAAAAAGGAATTCCTGTGGTGGGCTCAGGCCTGCCAGACCAACAGAGGGTTGCCTTTCAACAAACCACAACCAAGGCAGACCATCACCACGGATGCCTCAGATCTAGGATGGGGAGCACACATGGAAGACAAGTGTATCCAAGGCCTATGGTCTCAGGACCAGCAAAATTTGCACATAAACCTAAAGGAGATGCTGGCAGTGAAGCATGCAATCGAGACATTCAAATCATTCCTCCAGCAAGGACATTTGCTGATAAGGACAGACAATACCACAGTCATGTGGTACATAAACAAACAGGGAGGCACGCATTCCTACCCTCTATGCCGGATGGCAATGGATCTGTGGCACCTAGGCCTGAATCTCAACATCCAACTGCAGGCCAAATTCGCACCAGGAAAAGAGAATTCACTAGCAGACAGCTTAAGCAGAACTACCACGGATGCTCACGAATGGATGCTGCATCCAGACATCTTCAAAATCATAACAAACAAATGGGGAATGCCAGAGATAGACCTGTTCGCCTCCCCGCTCAACCACCAATTGAACAAATTCTGCTCAAGAGTATACCACCCATAAGCCTGGAAGGTGGACTCCCTCTCTTTCAGCTGGAAGGCCCTAACAGTGTATGCTTTCCCACCTCTCCCATTGATGTACAAAGTTCTACTGAAGATCAGGGAGGAACAGCCAAAGGTGATTCTGATAGCCCCAGACTGGCCAAGGCAGCATTGGTACCCGCTACTGAGAAGCATGTCTCGGGCGAACACATGGCCTCTACCCCTATGGCCTTTACTTCTAACGCAGAACAACTACAAGACCCTGCATCCAAACTTGAAAACACTGCAGCTAACTGCCTGGAAAATTGCTTAAAACAAAACCAAACTGTTTTATCCCAGAGGGTCAAGGATATTATCCTGGAGGCTCGCAGACCCTCCACAAGAAAAACATACTCAGCTAAATGGAAGAGATTCTTCATTTGGAGTGCATCAAAGGGTACAAATGTCACACTGGCAAACCTAGCACACATCCTAGAATACTTAGCAGAACTGTTCCACAATGGCCTGTCCTACTCTTCCACAATGGCCTGTCCTACTCTTCCATTAAGATTCATGCGTCAGCTATTTCAGCAGAGTACAACATGGATCCTCCTATCTTCTCTCACCCTCTCCTCAGACAATTTTTAAGAGGGATCAAAAATGTAAAACCTCCAAGGAAACCTCCTCTGCCTACATGGGATCTCAATTTTGTGCTGGAAAAATTAACACTTCCCCCCTTTGAACCAGCAGCATCAGCAGCATCAGCAGACTTACAGTTCTTATCTTGGAAAACTGCTTTCCTTCTAGCAATCACTTCAGCAAGGAGAGTATCTGAGTTACAGGCACTAATGGCAGTGCAGCCTTTCCTTATTTTTCACCAGGATAGAGTGTCTCTGAGAACCAATCCTACTTTCATGCCAAAGGTGGTATCCAGGGTATCCTTGAACCAAGCTATTCGTTTGCCTATGTTCTTCCCTAACCCACAGAACAGGGGGGAAAAACTATTGCACACCTTGGATGTGCACAGACAACTACGCTACTATCTGGACAGAACTAAAACCAGCAGAAAAACTGACCAACTTTTTGTAGCATATGCAACTGGAGTGCAAGGAAAAGCAATTTCCAAACAGACAATTTCAAAATGGATAGGAAATTGCATTTGATTCTGCTACTCTTTTCATGGAAAGACAACTCCTGAAAATATCAGGCCTCACTCCACAAGAGCCACAGCCACCACTACAGCTTTCCTATGAGGGGTGGCTACCAAGGACATTTTAGAAGCTGCTACTTGGAGCTCTGTGCATACATTTGCCAAGCATTACAATCTACCTTTGTACTCCAGATCCCGAGCAGGTTTTGCAACTGCAGTTTTACAGGGGATCTTAACTACACCATCATTATCTTAGTACCTCCTCCCCCAGTTTGGCTATGGTATTCTACCCATATGTTATGACTGCAGATGCATCCTTGAAGGACATAGTACAGTTTTGTACCTACCATAAATGTAGATGTCCGATAGGTATGCATCTGCAGTCAGGATTACCCACCCTCCTTCCCCTCTGAGGTATTCCTAGGGTGCTTACCCCTCTTTCAGCTAGCTGGGGGAATCTATTATGGTGTATTTGTTTGTATGTACATATGTAGACTGAAATATATATATACACTGTTTGGAATTTTCAACATTTATCCAAATTTAGCCTTCCTAGAGGGCATCTGGGGCAAGAAACACTGAGGAAAATGGCGTCGGCTGATGCTTTTATACCCCAGAAGCTCTGACGTCGGGGAAAGTGCGACATCAGCCGAGGCCAGACCCAGACTTTGGAATCCGGCCGACCGAAGGGCTGCCTGAGGCAGGACAACCCATATGTTATGACTGCAGATGCATACCTATCGGACATCTACATTTATGGTAGGTACAAAACTGTACTTTTTCAGGCCTGAAGATTTGTATATTAAACCAACGCCGTCTTCAAAACTAAGGCCAAAATCTACTTCTATGTCTAAAAAAATTATGCTTGGGCCATGTGTGCAGGCCCCTATGCCTGAATAACAAATGATCAAAATGGCTGAAGATTTAATTACTTTGATCAGGGGTAGCCAACCCCTCCTGCTAAGAGGCCTAGGCAAGACATTGATTTTGTATCCTCTGATCAGGATTCTATTTCTTCTGATTCTTCTACTGAACAGGATTTATCTATAACTACTTAGGAGGACTCTGACACAGAAGATTCCATTCATTCTGCTTCTCCCCCTGAGGACATCTCTTTTGGGGAAACTTTACATACCTTAAGGGAACATTTCCACTGGGAAAGTCAGGATTTCTCTGAATCTAAAAAGAGACTTAGGGATTTTCTTCTTCTTCCTCAGCATAGGCCTTTGGCTATACCTCCTCTTCTAGACATTATTGATGATGTTTTTTTGGACTCTAGTTTGACTCCTGTTCTCTGCCTCTGGCTCCTAGTAAGCCAGACAGATACTACAGGGTTCCTGACTCCCACAAATTCCTTTTCAAAAATCCTACTGCTGATCCTGAAACCATTTCTCAGGGTCCCAAGGGCATTAAGGCCTCTACTGCTAAAAATCCTACCACTTCTGATAGAGATTCCAGGGCGCTGGATAGATGGGGTAAGAAGGTTTACACTTCTGCAACCTTAGCAATCAGGGCTTTAAACTGTCAATTTCATATGCTTAAATATAAACAGCATATCATGGGACTACTTAAACAGAAAATGATGTTAATCTCTGACTGTGTGGAAAATAGAGATTTGCATGATTTATTACATTCAGCTGAACAAGTTGGAAAACATACTTTGCAATGTGGTTTTGATTCCTTGGAGGCCTCTTGTAGGGCTGCTGTAACTGGATCTGTGCTAAGAAGGCATGCTTGGCTCAAAGAGCAAAACTCTGCCTGACCATGTTAAAGCAAAATTGTTGGATGCTCTTTTACAACAGGACTGTCTCTTTGGTAATAAGGCTGAAGAAGTGTTAAAAAAGATGGAAGATAAAGCTAAATCTATGCAAACTGTGAAAGATTGCTTACAAGTGCAACCTCCAAGATTTAGTAGGCACTGGCCTACTAAGAACTGGTCCTTTCCAGTCCATTCGAGAGCCACTCAAGTCAAATCCAGACCTTCCAAAGGCTCCAGGTTTCAGTCACAAGGAACTTTTAGAACAAAGCAAAAGGGTGCCTCCACCTACAAATCTGGAAACAACAAGGCACCTCCATATGGTAAACAGTCTCAATGACTTCCCTCTACAATCACCAAGCACTTACTTTTAGCTGCCCCTTTGGGGGGAAAACTGGCACTTCATGCACGAAACTGACAACTTATTACCCAGGACAAATGGGTTTTAAATATAGTATCCCAGGGATACAGATTTCATTTCCACACGTTGCCAATCACAAATAGATGACCAGATCTGCCCCCAAATCAGTGGGCAGAGGCCCAGAAACAAGTTCTGTCCCTCATGAACATGGGGGCTATTCAACCAGTACCAGAAGAGGAAAAGGGACAAGGTTTTTATTCAAGACTCTTCCTGGTACCCAGAAAAGACAAATCATGGCGTCCAATTCTGGACTTATCCACTCTAAACACATTTCTGGACATTCCAAAATTAAAAATGCTGACTCTTCAACAGTTACTACCTATGCTATGTCTGGTTGGTAACTCTAGACTTAAGAGGTTTACCTGCATATCCCAATCAGGGAATCTTGCAGAAGATACCTCTGCTTCAAAGCAGGCTACTTGCATTACCAGTTCTCTGCACTGCCTTTTGGCTTATCTACTGCGCCCAGGGTCTTCACAAAGTGCCTGGCTCCAGTAATTGCATTTTGCAGGCAAAGAAATATTCAAATATATCCATACCTGTACGATTGTCTAATTCAGGCAGAAAACAAGGACATTCTTCTAAAGTATCTGGCGTTTGTAAAAAGGGTTCTAACTTGTCTAGGGTATGCCATAAACAAAAAGAAATCACAACTGGTACCCTCTCAAAAAATTACATTCCTGGGTACAGGCTTGAATACAACTGCCCAGATGACTTACCTTGTGTCAAAAAAGCAAATTCAATTGGTGACTTACTTCAAAACAGGTGGCCACAAAAACCCTATCTGCAAGACAAATTCTGCAAGCCATGGGGTTTATGGCCTCCTGCATGCTTTTAATTCCATATGCAAGACTGCATATGAGGAAACTTCAGTGGTACTTAAAAAGTTTATGGAGTCAACATTGTCACAGCCTGAAAACAATGATTCCTGTTGTACCTTGTCTGCAACTAGAGTTCCTATGGTGGGCAGAGGCCTTCCACCAAAACAAGGGACTGCCATTCACTCCACCCCCTACTGCCTCACCCTAACTACATCAGACTATGCTTGGGGGGCTCATCTGGCAGGAAAGTGCATTCAGGGCACCAAGTCAAATGCACCTACATATCAATCAGAAAGAGATGCTAGCTGTACAGAATACACTGACAGTCTTCAAGGACTACCTTCATCCAGGACAAGTAATGATAAAGACAGACAACACCACAGTTATGTGGTACATAAACAAGCAGGGGGGGGGTACACATTCCTATCCCTTTGCAGACTAGCCATGGCATTGTGGAACATGGCCTTGACCTACCAAATACAACTATTAGCTCAATTCCTGCCAGGAAAGCTAAGTACTCTAGTAGACGAACTAAGCAGGACCCACACGAATGGAAACCGGAACCACAAGTTTTGAACATGTTGACATGCAAATGGGGGAGCCCAGACATAGATCTTTTTGCCTCACCCCAGAGCTATCAGTTGGACAAATTCTTCACAAGAATTCATCACAAAAAGCTTGGAAAATGGATGCTTCAGCTGGAAAAGCCTATCAGTCTATTCTTTTCCCCCTCTGCCTCTGCTCTTCAAAGTTATACTAAAGGTCAGACAGGACAAACCAAAAATGATGCTTCAGACTGGCCTCGCCAACACTGGTACCCACTCCGCAATGTGTCGCACCTTCCTCCGTGCCACCTGCCTCAGACACCTTACCTACTGCCTCAGCAGAACTACGACATTCTGCACACTCAGCTCTAAACTTTGAATCTTGCAGCGTGGTTAATCAACTAATTTCACCCTTGGCATCCCTCAGCAAACCTATGATGGATGTCATTTTGGAGGCTTGAAGGCCTAGTACTAGAAAATCTTATGCTGACAAATGGAAAGATTCTGTACTTGGAACCAATCACAAGGAATAAGCACAGCAATGCCCAATATTCCTCAGATTCTGCAATACCTAACTGAGATGCTTCACATTGGCCTATCTTTTTCTTCCATAAAAATCCATGCCTCTGCCATTTCAGCTAATTACAATGCAAGAGCCTCCCCTCTTCTCTCATCCTCTGTTAAAGCAGTATCTCAGAGGGGCCAAACATTTAAGACCTCCCAGGAGAGCGCCAGCTCCTGCTTGGGGCCTCAATTTTGTTTTGGAAAAACTCACTCTCCCTCCTTTTGAGCCAGCTTCTACTACAGACCTAAAATTTCTCTCTTGGAAAACAGCTTTCCTTTTAGCCGTCACCTCAGCTAGAAGGATTTCAGAATTACAGGCTCTTAAGGAGCCTTTCATTATTTTTTATCCGGACAGGATGTCTCTCAGGAACAAATCTCTTTCATGCCTTAGGTGGTATCCAGTGTGGCTCTTAATCAGACCATTCATCTGCCAACTTTCCCAATCGAATAAACGTGATGAAAAAAACACAAAACTGCTGCCACAGTGCTGCCACAGTGTCACCGATAAGTGTACTGTCACTTCAAAAGGAATGTATAAAATCCAATAATATGCAGCTCCACAATGCCAGTAAAAAATGTCTCCACACCGCCAAGAAAAAAGTTAACTCTCATTTATTAAATGCAATACAACGAAACATCAATATATCCAAATGGTTAAGCACTTTTACCCATAAAAATGGGCTTCTTCAGAACACCATTGTTGTAACAAGAATGCCTTATAAGACTTTCTTGGCGCCAAAACTTACTTAATTGGAACGTCCCAGTTCCTAAATTTTAAAGTAATATTGACATTATACAAATTCTATCACAACTAAAAATACATGCTTTGTCTGCTCTATTATAACAACTAAGTCCGCTTAAAAGTGTGACTGTGTAAAATGTTAAAATTCTAAAGACATTTTTACCCCTCATTTGATATGGGTTGTATCTGTCTATTGTAACTACTTAGTTACAAAAAATGCCTTCTGATACTGAATAATCAATAAATGTCAATAAATTGTTTAGTTAAAAAATGCATGTTAATATCTTGAAATTCAAGCTTGCTGCTATATTTATCTGTATGCCTATGTTACTAAAATCACAAACTTTGTATATATAAAAGTGACTTGATGTTCATTGTGTTACCCTGTTGCAGTCATCACACATTATCCTGCTGTCAGGCGGTCCCACAGTCGGCCAGAGTTCCAAAGTCTTGGTCCGGCGTCGGTTGCTGTCACTTCTTCCCTGACGTCAGTGCGCCAGGGGTATATAAGAGGCATCCAATGCCATTTTCTTCAGTCTTTCTTGCCGCGTGGTGCTCGAAGCCGAAGCAGTTCGCAAGTGCCGGTCGGCCGACACCTGAGATTTTCAAATCGAATTTCAGTCTGAAGTCTTCAATAAAGCTAAGTACCCCATTGGGGAACCTTTTCTTGCCTCAGTCCGATGTCAGAAAAAGTTAACAATTGCATTTCTTGTGGGAAGCAAATACCTCATTAGGACTTCCATTCTTATTGTATTTCTTGCCTAGGCCCAGACCACGATGTCACAGGTTGTCGGTTTTGTGCTAGGTTTAATAAACGAACTATCAAACGCCGTTTTGACTTCGCACAACATTACTTTGGTAGGAAATTCAATTATATCATGCTGTCAGAGCAGCCAGCGACTAGCATGCATAAAAAACGCAAGGATAAGGACAGGCAGCCTAGGACCAAGCCAGACTCCGAGGCCTCTGTTGGGCCTGTCACCGGTTCTCCGGTTTTCAGTGAGGTGCCTACGCAGCCCCTGACGACTGCAGAATTGGAACCCCAGCAGCTGTGGATTCTCAAGCAGAGCGTACTAGGCCATCACAGCCATCTTCATTAGGCCCTTCCGACACCGGAGCACAAGGAGATCCTGGTGCAGTAGAAACATCTTCGGTTGCAGAAGGTGTCTTCAGACCGACTACACTCACCATTAAATCTTATGCTAAGCTTAAAACTCCATTAAAACTAAAAAAGACTGCACATCAGTCTCCAGTTCAAGGCCCCATGCCTAAGAAACAGATGCTTAAGATGGCTGAAGATCTGATTACCCTAATCAGGGGTTCCCATCCCCCTCCAGATAAAAGACCAAGACAAGAGGAGGATTATGCTTCCTCTGACCAGGTTTCAATTTCCTCAGATTCTTCTGAGGAACAGGATTATGCTTTTCCCCCTTATGAAGACTCTGATGCTGAAGACTCTATTCCCTCAGCATCTCCCCCTGAAGACTACTCCTTTGGGGAAACTTTACATACCATGAGGGAACATTTCCACTGGGAAGGCCAGGACTACTCTGATTCTAAGAAAAGGCTCTGAGAGTTCCTTTTACTACCCCAGCACAGACCACTTGCTATCCCTCCAGTTTTAGACATTGTGGATGATGTTTACTTAGAATCTAGTCTAAATCCTGACTCTCTACCTCCTGCTCCAGCCAAACCAGACATATACTACAGAGTACCTGACTCACACAAATTCCTTTACAAAAGCCCTCTGGCTGACCCAGAAACAATTTCCCAGGGTCCCAAAGGGGCTAAAGCTTCTATGGCTAAAAATCCAGTACCCTCTGAAAGGGATTCCAGAGCCCTAGATAGATGGGGAAAGAAGATATACACCTCAGCTACTCTGGCTATGAGAGCATTAAATTGTCAGTTTCACATGCTGAAATATCAGCAATTCCTAATGTCTCAATTAAAACAAAAAATGAGCACACTTTTTGAACAGTCTGAATTCAAGGAAATGCAGGATCTGTTGCATGCAGCTGAACAGGTGGGCAAACATACTTTACAATGTGGATTTGATTCATTGGAAGCTTCCTGTAGAGCAGCTGCTACTGGGTCTGTCATACGTAGACATGCTTGGTTAAAAGAACAAACCCAACCTGATCATGTTAAAGCAAAATTATTGGATGCACCTTTACAGCAGGATGTATTATTCGGTATTAAAGCAGAAGAGGTTTTAAAGAAAATGGAGGATAAGGCAAAGTCTATACAGACGGTCAAGGATTTTTTACAGGTACAACCCCCTCGTTTCAGCAGAAATTGGCCAACAAAAAACTGGTCCTTTCCAGCTTCTGACAGATCACAGAGGGGCAAATACAGATGCCCAAGGGGCAGAGGTCAGTCACAAGGCCCTTGCAAACCTCGCCAATGGGGTACTGCTACCCAGAAAGGAGGAGAAGACAGGCCCCAAGCTAGCAAAGACAAACACAATGACTCAACCCTCAAACTACCAAGAAAATCTCTCTTGGCAGCTCCCTTGGGAGGAAAATTAGCACTTTTTGCAGACAACTGGCACATCATCACAAAAGACAAATGGGTCCGAAACATTGTCTCACAAGGATACAGATTCCACTTTCATACCTTGCCAAGGATAAAAGGAATGCCAAACCTGCCACCAAATCAATGGGCAGAGGCACAAAAACAAATTACAGCTCTCATGGACATGAGATCCATTCAACAGGTACCTACACAGGAGCAAGGACAAGGATTTTACTCAAGACTCTTTCTGGTCCATAGAAAGGACAAAGCATGGAGACCCATTCTGGATCTTTCAATTCTGAACACCTATCTGCAAGTACCAAAATTCAAGATGCTAACACTACAGCAGCTTCTTCCCATGCTGGGCAAGAAGGCTTGGCTAGTAACGATGGATCTCAAGGAGGCATACCTGCATGTCCCTATCAGACAAAATTGCAGAAGATACCTCTGCTTCATTGCAGGTTCAACCCATTATCAATTCTCTGCACTGCCCTTTGACTTATCTACTTCGTCCAGGGTCTTCACAAAATTCCTGGCACCAGTAATTGCATACTGCAGAAAAAGAGGAATTCAAATATACCCATACCTGGACGACTGCCTTATTCAAGCAGAAAGCAAGGACATTCTTTTAAAGCATCTGGCATTTGTCAAACACCTTCTAAGTTGCCTAGGGTACACAGTAAACAAAAATAAATCAAAACTAGTGCCCTCACAAAACATAATATTCCTGGGTGCCAGCTTGAATACAACGGCCCAGATGGCTTATCTCATGCCAGACAAGCAACAACCGCTGACTCAGTACTTCAAAATAATGGCTAAAAAGACCCAACTCCCTGCAAGAAAAATTCTGCAGGCCTTGGGATTCATGGCATCTTGCATACTACTAATACCATTTGCAAAACTGCATATGAGGAAATTACAATGGTACCTGAAAAGCGTATGGACTCAGCACAGCCACAGCTTGGAAACAATGATACCACTCATTCCCTGCCTTCAACAGGAGTTTCTATGGTGGGCACAGGCATGTCACCTCAACAAGGGTCAGCCTTTCACCTTACCCACAGCCAGGCAAACTATAACAACAGACAGTGCATTCAGGGCAAATGGACTACAGATCAAAGGCATCTGCATATCAATCAAAAAGAGGGCATGCCCTAACAGCTTTCAAGGACCACTTATACCCAGGACAACTAATAACAAAGACGGACAATACCACAGTAATGTGGTACATAAACAAGCAAGGGGGCACACATTCCTACCCTCCATGCAGGCAAGCAATGACCTTGTGGAACACAGAACTGTCTTACCAAGTTCAACTACAAGCACAATTCCTGCCAGGAAAGAAAAACACATTGGCAGACGCCCTAAGCAGAAACATCATGGATCCCCACAAGTGGAAACTAGATCCACAAGTATTTGCAAGGATAACTCAAAAATGGGGGCACCCAGACATAGATCTGTTTGCCAACCCCCAAAACTACCAACTTCAAAAATTTTGCACAAGGACATTCCACCCACAAGCTTGGAAAGTGGACGCCCTCTCATTCAGTTGGAAAACATTAACAGTGTATGCCTTTCCTCCACTGCCTCTTCTAGCAAAGTTGTTGCTGAAAGTCAGATTAGAGTGGCCACAAATGATACTCATTGCACCAGACTGGCCACGCCAGCACTGGTATCCAATTCTAAGGAACATGGCCCATGGCCCACCATGGATTTTACCACAAATTCCTCACCTGCTCACCCAGCGAGACAATCAGATTCTACACAGCCAGCTCAAGACTTTAAACCTGGCTGCATGGCAAATTACCTAAACAACCAGCCAACACCTCTATCCAAAGCTGTTATGGATGTCATTCTGGAGGCCAGGAGGCCCAGCACCAGGAAAACCTATTCAGACAAATGGAAAAGGCCAAAATCCCCTTGATCCAAACATTCCTCAGATTCTACAATATTTAACTGAGATGTTGCACAAAGGACTTTCCTTTTCATCTATTAAGATCCACGCCTCAGCAGTTTCAGCTTATTAAAACACGGATCCTTCTTTA
Organism: Protopterus annectens; assembly: GCF_019279795.1. Classification (NCBI taxonomy): domain Eukaryota; kingdom Metazoa; phylum Chordata; order Ceratodontiformes; family Protopteridae; genus Protopterus; species Protopterus annectens. Next base: position 210,759,608 of record NC_056738.1, read on the forward strand.
TTTTCACATGCACTCCTAAGACAGTACCTCAGAGGGGCTAAGAACATAAGACCGCCCAGGAGAGCACCAACACCTACTTGGGATCTCAACTTTGTTCTGGAAAAGCTTGCACTTCTGCCCTATGAACCAGCTTTTTCAGCTTATTTAAAATTTCGTTCATGGAAAACTGCCCTGCTACTAGCAATAACTTCAGCTAGAAGAGTCTCAGAGCTACAGGCACTAATGGCAGTGGAGCCCTTCCTCATTTTTCATTAAGACAGAGTCTCTCTACGAACTAACCCTTCCTTTATGCCAAAGGTGGTATCCAGTGTGGCTCTAAACCAAACCATTCATTTGCCCACCTTTTTTCCAAATCCCCAGAACAAAGGAGAAAGACTCCTGCACTCTTTGGACATTCATAGGCAATTATGTTACTACTTGGATAAAACTAAGGCTTTCAGAAAATCTGACCAGCTCTTTATAGCCTATGCTGCAGGATCACAAGGAAAAGCTATCTCAAAACAGACCATTTCAAAATGGATAGGACATTGCATACGTTTCAGCTACACCCATCATGGGAAACCGGTACCTGCTAACATTAGGTCCCACTCCACCAGGGCTACAGCTAAATCAGCAGCCTTTCTCAGGGGGGTGCCAACCAAGGATATTCTGGAACTTGGAGTTCAGTGCACACCTTCACCAAACACTATCACTTACCTCTATATTCAAAGACTAGAGCTGGTTTTGCCACTGCAGTTTTGCAGGGCCTACTAGCTTCTTCTAACCCTGTTTAACTCCACCACCCATCCTTAGCTTTGGGATTCAACCCAAGTGTGATGACTGCAGCAGGGTAACACGATGAACATAGTACAGTTTTGTACCTACCATAAATGTAGATGTTCGAGTGTTCACCCTGCTGCAGTCCAGGTTACCCTCCCTCCATCCCCTCTGAACTAGCTGGACTTATCCTATACAACCTCTGTGGTGTATTTGCTTGTACCTGAAGGTATTGTTTTATTTTTATATGTACATTTTTATATAGCAATATGTATTGCCTACCTATTGGGGGCACCTGACATCTGGAGCAAGAAAAACTGAAGAAAATGGCGTTGGATGCCTCTTGTATACCCCTGGCGCACTGACGTCAGGGAAGAAGTGACAGCAACCGATGCCGGACCAAGACTTTGGAACTCTGGCCGACTGCGGGACCACCTGATGGCAGGATAACCCAAGTGTGATGACTGCAGCAGGGTGAACACTTGAACATCTACATTTATGGTAGGTACAAAACTGTACTTTCTAAATTGTTTTACAAGTGAATTGATCCCCCAAAAATACAACTCGAATGGGTTTTTAACTAAACAATTTATTGACATTTATTGATTATTCAGTATCATAAGGCATTTTTTGTAACTAAGTAGTTACAATTGACAGATACAACCCGTATCAAATGAAGGTTAAAAATGCCTTTAGAATTTTAACATTTTACACAGTCACACTTTTAAGTGGACTTGGTTGTTATAATAATAATTTTTTTTGATGGTTGTGTACTCGTTGCACTTATACGCGAGAGCAGACAAAGCATGTATTTTTAGTTGTGATAGAATTTGTATAATGTCAATATTACTTTAAAATATAGGAACTGTGACGTTCCAATTAAGTAAGTTTTGGTGCCAAGAAAGTCTTATAAGGCATTCTTGTTACAACAATGGTGTTCTGAAGAAGCCCATTTTTATGGGTGAAAGCGCTTAACCGTTTGGATATATTGGTGTTTCGTTGTATCGCATTTAATAAACGAAAGTTCACTTTTTTCTTGGCGGTGTGGAGAGATTTTTTTATTAGCATTGTGGAGCTGCAATTTATTGGATTTTATACATTCCTTTGGAGGTGACAGTACACTTATCGGTGACTCTTTGGCAGCAGTTTTGTGGTTTCTTTCCCAATCCACAGAACAAGGGTGAGCAGATTTTGCATTCATTAGATGTACACAGACAACTTAGATTCTACATAAACAGGGCAAAAGCTCTAAGAAAATCTAAACAAATATTGGTGGCATTTGCTGCAGGAGCAGAGGGAAAGGCTATTTCAAAGCAGACTATTTCCAAATGGATAGGCCATGGTATTCGATGTTCTTCGTGTTTCACTGTTGCAGTCATTACATTTGGGTAATCTGCTGTCAGGTTGCCCTCAGTCGGCCTGAATTCCAAAGTCTTGGGCCCTGCGTCGGTTGCTGTCTTCTCTTCCATGACGTCAGGTTGTCAGGGGTATAATACATGCAGCCAATGCCATTTTCTTTAGTCTTTCTTGCTGCGTGGTGCCCGAAGCAGAAGCATTTCACTACTGAAATATTCAAGTTTGAGTTTCAGAACCAAAGTCTTCACTAAAGCTAAGTACCCAGTTGGGGAAACTTTTTTCTTGCTTTTTACTGATGTCACAAAAAGCAAATACATCATAGGGATTTCCATTTATACTGTATTCCTTGCCTAGGCCCTGATCACAACGTGCCTGGCTGTCAGTTTTGTGCTAGATTTAACCAACGCACTATTAAGTGTCGGTATATTTTTGCATCAAAGTATTTTGGAAACGGATTTAACTACCCGGACATGTCAGATAGCAATCTGACTACTGGAGTACATAAAAAATGCAAAGAAAAGGACAGAGAAAGGCAGTCGAGATCCAAAAACGACGAAGCTTCTCCTAAGCCAGTCGCTGGTACTCAGTGAGGTGCCTTCGCAGCCCCTGATACCCGCTACTTTCGAGACACTGATTATGAATCTTCAGATCAGGTTTCTCTTTCTTCTGATTCATCTTCTGATCAGGAATTGTCTATACCTCCCTAAGAGGATTCTGATGCTGAGGAGTCTATTCCATCTGCATCTCCTCCAGAGGATTATTCATTTGGAGAAACCTTGCATACTTTGAGGGAGCATTTTCACTGGGAGAGGCAAGACTTCTCAGAATCAAAAAAGAGGCTGAGGGATTTCCTTCTTCAGCACAAGCCTTTAGCCATTCTCCCTGTTTTAGACATTGTGGATGATGTGTTTTCGGAGTCCAGCTTGACCCCTGACTCCTTACCTCCAGCTCCCAGTAAGCCTGACAAATATTACAGGGTCCCTGACTCACATAAATTTTTATTTAGAAACCCTGCTGCTGACCCTGAATCTATTTCACAGGGTCCAAAGGGAGTTAAGGTCTCAACAGCAAAAAACCCTACCCCCTGTGACAGAGATTCAAGGGCACTAGACAGATGGGGAAAAAAGGTTTATACATCTGCAACCTTGGCAGTAAGGGCTTTTAAAACTGTCTATTTCACATGCTTAAGTACCAACAACATGTTATGGGATTGGTGAAATAGAAAATTATGTTGTTTTCAGAATGTGCAGAAAATAAAGAATTACAGGAATTATTGCATGCAGCTGAACAAGTTAGAAAGCATACTTTGCAATGTGGTTTTGATTCCTTAGAGGCCTCCTGCAGGGCCGCAGTTACTGGATCTGTGATTAGGAGGCATGCCTGGTTAAAAGAACAAAATTTGCTGGCCGATCGGCACTTGTGAACTGCTTCTGCTTCGGGCACCGCGCGGCAAGAAAGGCTGAAGAAAATGGCGTTGGCTGCCTCTTTTATACCCCTGCCGCACTGACTTCAGGGAAGAAGCGGCGAAAACCGACGCCGGACCTAGACTTTGGAATTCGGCCAACCGAGGACCCGGCCTGACGGCAGGATATAACCCATCTGTTATGACTGCAGCTGTATGAGCACTCGAACATCTACATTTATGGTAGGTACAAAACTGTACTTTAAAACTAAATTGCTAGATGCACCTTTACAGCATGATTCTTTGTTTGATATTAAGGCAGAAGAGTTTTAAAGAAAATGGAAAACAAAGCTAAATCTATGCAAACTGTTAAAGACTTCTTACAAGTGCAGCCACCAAGATTCAGTAGACACTGGCCTACAAAAAATTGGTCCTTTCCTGTGTCAGACAGAGGTCAAAGGGGCAAATCCAGATGCCCAAAAGGTTCCAGATACCAGGCGCAAGATTCATACAGGTCAAAGCAATGGGGCGCATCTACCTTCAAATCAGGGGGAGATGAAGCGCAAACCTACAGAAAACAGTCCCAATGACTTCTCTTTGCCTACACCATGCACTTATCTTTTGACAACACCCTTAGGGGGAAAATTAGCACTTTTTGCTCAAAATTGGCAGTTAATAACCCAGGACAAGTGGGTACTAAACATAGTATCACAGGGATACAGATTCCATTTCCACACACTGCCAATGGCAAAAGGTTGGCCAGATCTGCCCAAAAATCAGTGGGCAGAGGCACAGAAACAGGTTACGTCCCTCATGGATATGGGGGCCATTCAACCAGTACCAGAACAGGAAAAAGACAAGGTTTTTACTTGACTGTTCTTGGTACCCAGAAAGGACAAGGCCTGGCAGCCAATACTGGATTTATCAATTTTGAACACATACCTGGACATTCCAAAATTCAAAATGCTAACTTTGCAGCAGCTTCTGCCCATGCTGGGCAAGAATGCTTGGCTGGTGAGATTAGACCTAAGAGGCATACCTACATATCCCAATAAGACAATCGTGCAGAAGATACCTCAGATTCAAGGCTGGCTTAATACATTACCAAGTCTCTGCACTGCCCTTCGGCTTATCTACTGTGCCCAGGGTCTTTACAAAGTGCCTGGCACCAGTAATTGCATTTTGCAGACAAAGAAGTATACAAATATATCCTTACTTGGACGACTGTCTTATTCAAGCAGAGAACAAGGACACTCTTCTTCGACACCTGGCATTTGTGAAAAGGCTTCTAACATGCCTAGGGTATACTACAAACGAAAATAAATCACAACTGGTACCCTCTCAAAAAATAACATTACTGGGTGCAAGCTTGAATACAACTGCCCAGATGGCTTACCTTACTCCAGACAAAGGCAACTGACTACATACTTCAAACTGATGGCAACAAAAACCCAGTCTTCTGGAAGACAAATTCTACAGGCTCTGGGCTTCATAGCATCCTGCATCCTACTAATTCCATATGCAAGACTGCATATGAGGAAACTTCATTGGTACCTAAAAAGTTTATGGAGTCAACATTCACACAGTCTGGAAACAATGATTCCTCTCATTCCCTGCCTGCAACAGGAGATGTCCTTCAAGGATGCATCTGCAGTCATAACATATGGGTTGTCCTGCCTCAGGCAGCCCTCGGTCGGCCCGATTCCAAAGTCTGGGTCTGGCCTTGGCTGATGTCGCACTTCACCTGACGTCATAGCTGCTAGGGTGTAAAGGCATCAGCCGACGTCATTTTCCTCGGTCTTTCTTGCCGCGCGGTGCCCGAAGCAGAAGCTGTTCACAAGTGCTGGTCGGTCAGATCCAGAGATTTCAGCTACCGAAGACTTCTAAAAAAGCTAAGTACCCCGTTGGGGACTAAGAAAATGTCAGACAAAATAAATAATTGTTTAACTTGTGGGAAACAAATACCTCATAAGGATTTCCACTCTTATTGCCTTCCTTGCTTAGGCCCAAACCACGATGTATTAGCTTGTTTAGCCTGTGCCTCCTTCAACCGACGGACACTTAGACGTCGGTCGGAGTTTGCAGAAGAGTTTTTTGGTTCAGCCTTTGCATATAAAATGCCGTCGGAGACTCCGACTACACATTTAGCTAGTAGCCCGCGGTTTCGACTGAAACCACGGTTAGGCCTACAGCGAGTGTCTCTGTTTCGGCTGAAACCGAGTCCTCTGTCCTCCCTTCGGCCGTTAGCATACCCCCCGAAACCGAGGCCTCAGAGGCCCCGGCTGAGTCTGCTACAGAAATTCAAACCGAAGAAGCAGGCACTTAAGATTTGTCTGACACCATCCCGTTGGACATTTCTAATCCTGCACGTGGACCCTATACCCCCTGCTTCTATGTCTATTAAGGCCTTCTCCCGGGCCAAAGCAGCAAAACTTTCCAAGGCCTTGACTACAAAAGCTCCTCAAAGACCTGCCTCAAGTTCTCAGATTCTCAGCCTTGCTGAGGACCTCATTTCTTTAATCAGGGGGTCCCAACCTCACCCAGACAGGGCCTCACAACCCCCTCCTGAAAAAAGGCCTAGGTCTGAACCCCCTGAACCTGTTTCCTCTGACTACTCCTCGGATGGATCAGATTTACCTGACCATCAGGAAGGTCCATACTCACCTTATGAAGATTCGGATGCAGAAGACTCCATTCCCTCTGCCTCTCCCCCAGAGGAATTTTCATTTGGGGAAACTCTACATTCAATGAGGGAACATTTCCAATGGCAGGGTCAAGATTTTTCTGATTCTAGAAAAAGGCTAAGGACTTTCTTACATTTACCACAGCATAGGCCTTTAGCCATACCACCTGTACTATCAGTTGTTGATGATGCATACAATGATGCCTGTTCAGCCCCTGATTCTCTTCCCCCAGCCCCTGCCAAACCTGACAGATATTACAGGGTCCCGGATTCTCATTTCCACTTGTACAAGGCCCACGCTGCAGACCTAGAAACCATTTCTCAGGGCCCTAAGGGTGTTGCAGCTGCCTCTGCCAAAAAAACCCTCCCCTCTGAAAGAGAATCAAGAGCATTAGAGAGATGGGGTAAAAAGGTTTATACATCTGCTACTCTTTCTGCCAGGGCTTTAAACTGTCAATTTCACATGATACAGTACCAGGAATTTTTGTTAGATCAGCTGAATAAAAAGCTTTCTTCTCCTGAACCTTTAGACCGTAAGTCCCTTCAGGAGTTGGTACACAATTCTCAGCAGGTCAGTAATCATTTTTTAAAATGTGGCTATGATGCACTGGAGGCTTCATTTAGATCAGCTTTGACTGGAGCAGTGATTCGAAGGCATGCCTGGCTAAAAGAGCAATCCTTGCCAGACCATGTTAAGTCTAAACTACTTGATGCTCCTATGGAAAAACAAAGTTTGTTTGGCTCCCCTGCACAGGAGGTTCTAAAGAAAGTGGAAAAAGCAAAATCTGTGCAAACAGTCAAGGATTTTTTGCAGGTCCAACCTCCGAGGTTCAGTAGAAATTGGCCTTCTAAGAAATTGGTCCTTTCCAAACACCTCTACAGCACAAAGAGGCAGAAATAGATGCCCAAGAGGCAGAGGTCAATCAAGGGGTGCCTACAGGGGCCGTCATTGGCAACTTGACAACCAGAGGAGTTCCTCTACAGCTGCGACTGCAACCACTTCCACTGGACAGACACAATGACTTGGCTCTGATTCCGCCTACCAGGGAACAATTGGAAGCACCCTTGGGTGGAAAATTAGCTTTATTTTCAAAAAACTGGCATTGCATTACAGGAGACAAATGGACTTTGCAAACAATAGACAAAGGTTACAGGTTTCACTTCCACACTTTACCAAAAAAGAAAGGAATGCCAAACCTTCCGCCAAGCCAGAAGTCAGAGGCTCTAAAGCAAGTCATCAACTTACTACGGATGAGAGCAATAGAAAAGGTACCATCAAAAGAACAAGGCCAAGGATTTTACTCCAGACTATTCCTTGTACCAAGAAAAGAAACTCAATGGAGACCTATTCTCGATTTGTCCGCACTGAACACATATCTCATTGTACCAAAATTCAAGATGCTGACCCTACAGCAACTTCTTCCCATGTTGGGCAAGGAGTCTTGGCTGATGACTCTAGATCTCAAGGAGGCATACCTGCACGTCCCTATATGACCAGATTGCAGAAGACACCTTAGATTTCTTGCAGGATCAGAGCATTATCAATTCTCAGCATTGCACTTTGGCTTATCTACTGTGCCCAGAGTATTCACGAAATGCCTGGCATCAGTAATTGCACATTGCAGGCTTCAGGGAATTCAAATCTATCCATACCTGGACGACTGCCTAATACAAGCGGACAACAAGACAAAAATAATAAAGGATTTGGCCTATGTCATACAACTGCTACAAGCATTGGGATACACAGTCAACATACAGAAGTCAAGACTAGTGCCATCCCAAAGGATAACATTTTTGGGTGCAGAACTGGACACAATCTCAGATGGCTTTTCTCACAGAAGAAAAAAACAACTTCCAGTCTACTTCATGGCATTGACAAGACAAACTCAACTTACTGCAAGGAAAGTCCTGCAGGCCCTGGGTTACATGGCATCCTGCATATTCTTGATCCCACATGCCAGACTGCATATGAGAAAATTACAATGGTACTTAAGAAATGTATGGTCTCAACACAAACACAGTCTAGAGACCATGATACCAATCATTCCATGCCTGAAAAAGGAATTCCTGTGGTGGGCTCAGGCCTGCCAGACCAACAGAGGGTTGCCTTTCCACAAACCACAACCAAGGCAGACCATCACCACGGACGCCTCAGACCTAGGCTGGGGAGCACACATGGAAGACAAGTGTATCCAAGGCCTATGGTCCCAAGACCAGCTGAAACTACACATAAATCTAAAGGAGATGCTGGCAGTGAAACAAGCAATACACGCATTCAAATCATTCCTCAACCAAGGACACCTGCTGATAAGGACGGACAATACCACAGTCATGTGGTACATCAACAAACAGGGAGGCACACATTCCTACCCTCTATGCCGGATGGCAATGGAACTGTGGAACCTCGGTCTGAATCTCAGCATTCAACTACAGGCCAGATTCATACCAGGAAAAGAGAATTCACTAGCAGACAAGTTAAGCAGAACTACCACGGATGCTCACGAATGGATGCTACATCCAGATATCTTCAAAACCATAACAAAGAAATGGGGAATGCCAGAGATAGACCTGTTCGCCTCCCCACTCAACCACCAACTGAAGAAATTCTGCTCAAGAGAATACCACCCACAAGCCTGGAGAGTGGATTCCCTTTCTTTCAGCTGGAAGGCACTGACAATTTATGCCTTTCCACCTCTCCCATTGATGTACAAAGTTCTACTGAAGATCAGGGAGGAACAGCCAAAGATAATTCTCATAGCTCCGGACTGGCCAAGGCAGCATTGGTACCCGCTACTGAGAAGCATGTCCCGGATGGACCCATGGCCTCTACCTCTATGGCCTTTACTTCTAACACAGAACAACTACAAGACCCTACATCCAAACTTGAAAACGCTGCAACTAACTGCCTGGAAAATTGCATAAAACAAAACCAACCTGTTTTATCTCAGAGGGTCAAGGACATTATCCTGGAGGCGCGCAGACCCTCCCCAAAGAAAACATACTCAGCCAAATGGAAGAGATTCCTCATTTGGAGTGCATCAAAGGGAACAGATGTCACGATTGCAAACCTAGCACACATTCTAGAATAGTTAGCAGAACTGTTCCACAATGGCCTGTCCTATTCTTCCATTAAGATTCATGCTTCAGCAATTTCAGCAGAGTACAACATGGATCCTCCTATCTTCTCTCATCCTCTTCTCAGGCAATTTTTAAGAGGGATCAAAAATGTAAAACCTCCAAGGAAGCCAACTCTGCCGGCATGGGATCTCAATTTTGTGCTGGAAAAATTAACACTTCCCCCTTTTGAACCAGCAGCATCAGCAGACTTGCAGTTCTTATCTTGGAAGACTGCCTTCCTTCTAGCAATCACTTCAGCAAGAAGGGTATCCGAGTTACAGGCATTAATGGCAGTACAGCCTTTCCTTATCTTTCACCAGGACAGGGTGTCTCTGAGAACCAATCCTACTTTCATGCCAAAGGTGGTATCCAGGGTATCCTTGAACCAAGCTATTCATCTGCCTACGTTCTTCCCTAACCCTCAGAACAAGGGGGAAAAGCTACTACACACCTTGGATGTGCATAGACAACTGCGCTACTACCTGGACAGAACTAAGACCAACAGAAAAACTGACCAGCTTCTGGTAGCATATGCAACAGGAGTGCAAGGGAAAGCAATTTCCAAACAGACAATTTCAAAATGGATAGGAAATTGCATTCGATTCTGCTACTCTTTTCATGGAAAGTCAACTCCTGAAAATATCAGGCCTCACTCCACAAGGGCTACAGCCCACCACTACAGCTTTCTTACGAGGAGTGGCTACCAAAGACATTTTAGAAGCTGCTACTTGAAGCTCCGTGCATACATTTGCCAAGCATTACAATCTTCCGTTATACTCCAGATCCCGAGCAGGCTTTGCAACTGCAGTTTTACAAGGGATCTTAACTACACCATCTTTATATTAGTGCCTCCTCCCCCAGTTTGGCTATGGTATTCTACCCATATGTTATGACTGCAGATGCATCCTTGAAGGACATAGTACAGTTTTGTACCTACCATAAATGTAGATGTCCGATAGGTATGCATCTGCAGTCAGATTACCCACCCTCCTTCCCTCTGTGGTATTCCTAGGGTGCTTACCCTCTTTCAGCTAGCTGGGGGAATCTATTATGGTGTATTTGTTTGTATGTATATATATATATATATATATATATATATATATATATATATATATATATATAATTTTTGTTTGCTACTGTTTGGAATTTACAACATTATCCAAATTTAGCCTTCCTTGAGGGCACCTGGCATCTGGGGCAAGAAACACTGAGGAAAATGGCATCGGCTGATGCCTTTATACCCTAGCAGCTATGATGTCGGGTGAAGTGCGACATCAGCCGAGGCCAGACCCAGACTTTGGAATCGGGCCGACCGAGGGCTGCCTGAGGCAGGACAACCCATATGTTATGACTGCAGATGCATACCTATCGGACATCTACATTTATGGTAGGTACAAAACTGTACTTTTCTATGGTGGGAAAATGCCTGTCACCAAAACATGGGACGGCCCTTCACTCTACCCCCTGCCAGCCAAACCTTGACAACAGATGCATCAGATTATGCCTGGGGGCCCCACATGGCAGGAAGATGCATTCAGGGCATATGGGCACCAAAACAAATGCATCTACATATCAACCAGAAAGAGATGCTAGCTGTTCAAAATGCCCTAGCAGCCTTCAAGGACTTATTTCATCCAGGACAACTACTGATAAAGACGGACAACACCACAGTCATGTGGTATATAAACAAGCAAGGGGCACACACTCATACCTCCTTTGCAGATTAGCCATGGCACTGTGGGACACAGCTTTGACCTACCAAATACATCTTCAAGCTCAATTCCTGCCATGAAAACAAAACACTCTGGCAGACGGTTTAAGCAGAAACCTTATGGATCCTCATGAGTGGAAACTAAATCCACAAGTCTTCAGCATGATAGCAGAGAAATGGGAGAGCCCAGACATAGATCTATTTGCCTCTCTTCAAAATTATCAACTGAAAAGATTCTGCATAAGGGCTTATCACAGACAAGCATGGAAAGTGGACACCCTATCCTTCAGTGAAAAACCTATCAGTTTACGCCTTTCCTTCTCTGCCTCTTCTACCCAAGGTCCTCCTAAAAGTCAGGCAAGAGAAGCCAAAGATGATATTAATTGCCCTGGACTGGCCCCGCTAATACTGGTACCCAATCCTAAGAAACTTGTCTCAGTACCCAGCTTGGACCTTGCCTCAAGCACCACAACTACTGTCCCAGCAAAACAATCAGATCCTGCACAGTCAACTACAGACTCTAAACCTGGCAGCATGGCTAATCAGGTAATCATACAAACAACACCTCTCAGTAAAGCTGTGATGGATGTCATTTTGGAAGCCAGAAGGCCTAGTACAAAAAATCTTATGCTGACAAATGGAAGAGATTCTGTGCTTGGAATCCAGCACAAGGAACTGATACAGCAGAACCAAATATTCCTCAGATATTACAATACTTAACTGAGATGCTTGACAAAGGCCTATCTTTCTCATCAATCAAAATCCATGCCTCTGCCGTTTTGGCTCATTGCAACACAGAGCCACCAATCTTTTCTCATCCTTTACTAAAGCAGTATTTTAGAGGAGCCAATAATTTAAGGCCCCCTAGAAGATCACCATTACCTGCATGGGACCTCAATTATGTGTTGGAAAAACTCACCCTGCCTCCATTTGAACCAGCTGCTACTGCTGATATAAAGTTCTTATCATGGACGACAGCTCTGCTGCTAGCAATTACTTCAGCAAGAAGAGTTTCAGAGCTACAGGCCCTCATGGCTGTAGAACCTTTTTATCATATTTTACCCGGACAGGGTGTCTCTGAGGACAAGTCCTACTTTTATGCCTTAAGGTGGTTTCCAGTGTGGCTCTTAACCAAACAATTCATCTGCCAACTTTTTATCCAAATCCGCAGAACAAATGGGAGAGAATTCTGCATTCCTTGGACATTCACAGACCACTAAGATTCTACTTGAGCAGGACTAAAGCTCTAAGAAAAACTGAGCAATTACTAATGTCATATGCTGCAGGATCAGAAGGAAAGGCTATTTCAAAGCAGACACTTTCAAAGTGGATGAGCCACTGCATCCGTTTCTGCTACTTACACCATGGTAAACTTGTGCCCAAGGGCATTAGGTCTCATTCCCCCAGAGCTGCAGCTACTTCAGCAGCCTTTCTCAGAGGAGTACCAACCAAAGACATTCTAGAGGCTGCTACTGGAGTTCTCTTCACACCTTTATAAAGCATTACCATTTGCCTCTCTACTCTTAAGTCCAGGGCAGGCTTTGCCACTGCAGTGCCTTATAGCCACAACTAATGCTGTTTAGCTTCAGCCTCCCAACCGTAGCTTTGGGATGCTACCCAAATGTAATGACTGCAACAGTGAAACGCAAAGAACATAGTACAGTTGTGTACACTTACCATAAATGTAGATGTTCGAGTGTGTTCACTGTTGCAGTCCACGTTACCCTCCCACCATCCCCCTTTCATTCTGGAGTTTATCTTTCCTTCACTATCTTCTATAACCCATGTGGTATATTTGACCTGATATCGGGGGCAAGAAAAACTAAAGAAAATGGCATCGGCTGCATGTTTTATACCCCTGACATCATGAAGAAAAGATGGCAACCGACGCAGGACTCAAGACTTTGGAATTCAGGCCGACTGAGGGCAACCTGCCAGCAGATTACCCAAATGTAATGACTACAACAGTGAAAATACACTTGAACATCTACATTTATGGTAAGCGGACACAACTGTATTTTTTGCTATATGCACCATGGTAATCCTATCCCCAGGGGATCAGATCTCATTCCACCAGGGCTGCATCTACTTCTGCAGCCTTTCTCAGAGGGGTTCCTACAAGAGACATTCTAGAAGCTGCTACATGGAGCTCAGTTCATACATTCACCAAACATTACCATTTACCTCTTTTCTCTAAATCCAGAGCAGGCTTTCCCACTGCTGTACTGCTGGGCCTTATACCTGCTCTTAATGCTGTATAAATCCATCCTCCCAACCATAGCTTTGGGATTCTACCCAAATGTAATGACTGCAACAGTGAAACACGAAGAACATAGTACAGTTGTGTACACTTACCATAAATGTAGATGCTCGAGTGTATTCACTGTTGCAGTCCTGGTTATCCACCCTCCAGCCCCCTGTTTTACTTTTACAATACCTCTCCTTTCTTTTACTATGCTTAAAAGCTTTTTTGGTGTATTTTGCTTTTGTTTGGAGGTATATGTTTTGTGTTTTAAGGTATATACATATATATATATTTTGCTCCCCATTTGGGGGGCACCTGACATCTGGGGCAAGAAAAACTGATGTAATGGCGTTGGCTGCATGTTTTATACCCCTGACGACCTGACGTCATGGAAGAAGGGACAGCAACCGATGCTGGACCCAAGACTTTGTTCATCAGGCCGACTGAGGGCAACCTGCCAGCAGATTACCCAAAATGTAATGACTGCAACAGTGATTACACTGAAACACCTACATTTATGGTAAGTGTACACAACTGTACTTTCCCTCCCAACAATCCCCTCTACCATTCCTGGACAGCCTGAACTCTGATGGGGTACCCTACAATGATGCAATGGCCCCTTCTTTGTTTTCAAGACCTTTGGCTTGGTCAGGTCTATATCGGCTTTTTTTCTTGATCACAAAGGATGAACACACATCCCTGCTTCGATAGGTTCTTAGGCTGTGGCTTAGTATGCCAGATAACCTGCAGTCATTCTGGGAACAATAATTGCAGATATAAGTTTAAGGGAATGTCCAGACATCTCTAAGGGGAAGATGTCCACCTAGTCTGGAGGGGGGGGGGGGTTGGCTAGGTATCAGGTCTTCTAGAGTTGGCTAGGTATCAGGTCTTCTACAGTACAGGTCCCAGTACTAAAGATTTGCTACAGCAAGAGTGATCTACTTAATGTAAGTTCCTACAAAACCTTGCCTTCTAAAGAAGTCCCAAGAGCATAGCAAATACTGTAGTAACCACAAAGGCAAAATCATAAACATTTCAAACAGGAATTTACAATATGCAGTGAGACACCCTATGCAGGCAACATATCCTCTCCTGAGTATCACTTTGTTACATGTTGCTTAAGTCATTTATTTGTTTTCATGTTTATTTTAGAAAGTAAAAAAATATTTTGATGTAGCACAGTAGTGAGATTTTATTCCTGAACTTTTTTATGTGATGTCTAATTTTTAAAAGGATTTTTTTTCTTTTTAACAATTTAAATATTCCTTGCAGAGTGGTGATGAAGAAGATTACAGGCGTATTTACACAAAGAAAATTAAGCCACGTCTAAAGTCAGAAGATGGAATGGAATTAGAACACTCTGAAACTCAGACAAGAACCATCACTGTGACCAGGAAAGTCGCTGCATATACTGTGGATGTCACATCACCAAAAGGAACAAAAGACATTGATATCACCAGTCCAGAGTTTAAAATTAAGATACCAAGGCACGACATCTCAGAAATGTCAGACATGGATGTTGAAACTCAGAAAGCGAGAACTGTAATTAGACTGCCACAAGTTGATCTGTTACAGACAACAGTGCAAACATCAGATGTAAACATTGACTTAGCTGGAAAGCACAGCAGTCGTAGTCCTTCAGGGCCAAGTGTCCAGTCATCAAAAGTTACTGTAGAAATTGGTTCTCCAGGTGTTGGTTTAAGTAGCACAGGACTGGACAGTTCAGCACTTTATGAAGCAGGCTCTGATAAGGTAGCAGGTAAGACACAGAAGTCTTTGCTTAACATTTCAGCTAAGACACGCTCTGTGACAACCAGTGATTCTAATGCTAAACATGAAGGACTGGCAGCTGCTGGTGTTGGAGGGATAAAAGAATATGACTTGCAGGGTTCTAGTGGAGGTATAAAAAGAACAGACATCTTCATTCAAGAAGACAAAATAAAAATGACTGGATTTGGAATAAAAAGAGACATCGATTTTGATGTCAAAAGAAAAGAAAAAGGGCGATTGGACAATGAGTCAGAAAAGACTGCTGCTGACATTGAACTCGAACAACAACTTAGTGGACTTCCAAAAGAATGTACTCATACTTCTATCAAGGATTATGTTTCTCCGTCAGTGAGAATGCCTACTATTAATATTTCAGGACAACAGATACATGGACCTCAAGTCAAACTTGACACAAGTAGTGATACAGCAGAGGCAAAATTAGGCAGAGACAAGCAACAGAAGGTTGACATGGGTACATGTATTATTTCATTGGCAAAAAGTGATATCAGTCCTAAAGATGAGTCCAAAAGTAGCTCTGTTTCTAAGACTGAAATATGCCGATCAGTGTTGGATGGTGATAGTATTCCTATACCTGGAAGAACTGATAGGGATCTCATTCCTCCTGTTTCTGGCCCAAAGTTAAAAGACAGTATGAAAACTTGTGGCACAAACATTTCAGGAACAAATTTGGACTTAAGCATTAATGCCGTCAAGTCTGATGTTCCTGCATTACATACACATGACAATAGTGTCAGAGATACTGTTAGTATTCGTGGCATTGAACTGGAAGGTGACATCAAAGCTCCAGTAGCCAGTATTTCTGAGATAAAGATTGTGACTACTGAAATTAAGCATCCTAAAATGGATACTTCCAGACAGGAAAGAGAGGGCAGCAGTACAGAGGTAACAAAAGTTGACACTGAGATTTCTAAGGCAAAGCCTGATGTCAGCAGTATTACTGAATTTGTAATTGAAGATAGCATGGAAGTGTCTAAAACAGACAGTGATGCCAGCAAAGGGGAATGGAAAGCACCAAAGTTTTGGATGCCAAAGTTTGGAAAGTCTTCCTCAAAAGCTGAAAAGCCTAGTGAAGATGCAAAACTCTCCCAAGCAGAAACTGGAATTTCTATTACCCACAAAGAAGACAAGACAATAAAAGATGTAAAGGCTAATCTCAAGCCAGATCACATTCAACAACCACATCTGAAAGGAAACATATACAGCATGCAACTGGAAGATGATATTAATGATTTTAAAACAGATGGGAATGGCCCAGAAGTTAATGTAAAAATGCCAGATATGGATGTGGAGGGGACAGGTGTAAAGATAAGAATGCCAAAATTTAAGATGCCTGAATTTGGCTTGCATGGACCTAAGTTAGAGGCACCTGACTTGGACATAAAAGGTACAAATGCTGGCATAGATATTTCTGGTCCAAAAGTAGAAGGAGATATTAAGGCGCCTCATTTTGATATTCAGACTCCAGGTATTAATGTTGAAATTAAAGGTCCAGAGGGCAGCTTGAAGGGACCTAAAATGAAAATGCCAGAATACACGATTTCAGCCCCACAAATATCACTGCCTGATGTCAACCTAAAGGGTCCTAAACTTAAAGGAGATATGAGCTTGTCTGGCTCCACGATAGAAGACAATGTACATCTTCCAAAAGCTGAAGTCACTGGGCCTAGTATTGATTTGGAGGCAACTGACATTGATATTGAAGGACCAGAAGGAAAGCTAAAAGGTCCAAAGATTAAAAAGCCAGAAGGGTCTATATCATCACCCAAACTGTCCATGCCAGACATTCACTTAAAAGGGCCAAAGTTGAAAGGTGATGTCCCTAGCCTGGAAGTGGAAGGAGATGTAAAAGGTCCTAAAATGGACTTAAAGGGCCCAGGCATTGATTTGCAGACACCACATATGAATATTGAGGGGTCAGGTGGAAAAATGAAAATGCCAAAATTTAAGATGCCTGACTTTAGCATGCATGGACCTAAGTTAGGGGCACCTGACTTGGGCATTAAAGTTCCAAAGGCGGACATTGATGTTTCTGGTCCAAAAGTTGATGGAGATATCAAAGTACCTGGTGTTGATATTAAGACTCCAGATATTAATGCTGAAATTGAATGTCCAGAGGGCAGTTTGAAGGGACCTAAAATGCCAGATTTGAAGTTCTCAGCACCCAAAGTCCCACTGCCTGATGTCAACCTAAAGGGTCCTAAACTTAAAGGAGATATGAGCTTGTCTGGGCCCAAGATAGAAGGCGATGTGCATCTTCCAAAAGCTGAAGTCAGCGGGTCTAGTATTGATTTGGAGGCACCTGACATTGATGTTGAAGGGCCTGAAGGAAAACTGAAAGGTCCAAAGTTTAAAAAGCCAGATTGGTCTATATCAGCACCCAAAATATCCATGCCAGACATTCACTTAAAAGGGCCAAAGTTGAAAGGTAATGTACCTAGCATGGACATTGAAGGCGATATAAAGGTTCCACACTTGAAGGGTCCAGATGTTGATGTCGGCACACCTGATATTGATGTGGAGGGGACTGGCATTAACCTAAAAATGCCCAAGTTGAGAATTCCTGGCTTTGATTTACATGGACCTAAGGTCGATGCACCAGAGATTGATATTAAATCTCCAAAAGCTGACATTGATATTTCGAGCCCAAAAGTCGGGGCAGAAGTTGAGATTCCTGGTGTTAATATCGAGTCTCCTGATGTTGACATGGACGTTGAACTTGAAGGCCTAGAAGGAAGCTTGAAGGGTCCCAAAGTAAAAAAGAAAGGCTTTACATTTTCAGTTCCCAAAATGTCATTGCCTGATTTCCACCGAAAGGGCCCTAAATTAAAAGGAGATATGGATGTGTCTGGTCCAAAGGTAGAAGGTGAAATGAAACTTCCTAAGGCAGAAGTCTCTGGCCCTGACATTGACCTTAAGGCTCCAGAAGTTGATATAGAAGGGCCAGAAGGAAAACTGAAAGGTCCAAAGTTTAAAAAACCAGACTGGTCTATATCAGCCCCTAAAGTATCCATGCCAGACATTCACTTAAAAGGGCCAAAGTTGAAAGGTGATGTCCCTAGCCTGGAAGTGGAAGGAGATGTAAAAGGTCCTAAAATAGACTTAAAGGGCCCAGGCGTTGATTTGCAGACGCCAGATATGGATATTGAGGGGTCAGGTGGAAAAATGAAAATGCCAAAATTTAAGATGCCTGACTTTAGCATGCATGGACCTAAGTTAGGGGCACCTGACTTAGGCATTAAAGGTCCAAAGGCTGACATTGATATTTCTGGTCCAAAAGTAGGAGGAGGTATCAAGGTGCCTGATGTTGATATTCAGAGTCCAGATGTTAATGCTGAAATTGAAGGTCCAGAGGGCAGCTGGAAGATGCCTAAAATGAAAATGCCAGATGTCAAGATGTCATCTCACAAAATCTCACTGCCTGATGTCAACCTAAAGGGTCCTAAACTTAAAGGAGATATCAGCTTGTCTGGGCCCAAGATAGAAGGCGATGTGCATCTTCCAAAAGCTGAAGTCAGCGGGTCTAGTATTGATTTGGAGGCACCTGACATTGATGTTGAAGGGCCTGAAGGAAAACTGAAAGGTCCAAAGTTTAAAAAGCCAGATTGGTCTATATCAGCACCCAAAATATCCATGCCAGACATTCACTTAAAAGGGCCAAAGTTGAAAGGTGATGTACCTAGCATGGACATTGAAGGCGATATAAAGGTTCCACACTTGAAGGGTCCAGATGTTGATGTCAGCACACCTGATATTGATGTGGAGGGGACTGGCATTAACCTAAAAATGCCCAAGTTGAGAATTCCTGGCTTTGATTTACATGGACCTAAGGTCGATAAACCAGAGATTGATATTAAATCTCCAAAAGCTGACATTGATATTTCGAGCCCAAAAGTCGGGGCAGAAGTTGAGATTCCTGGTGTTAATATCGAGTCTCCTGATGTTGACATGGACGTTGAACTTGAAGGCCTAGAAGGAAGCTTGAAGGGTCCCAGAGTAAAAAAGAAAGGCTTTACATTTTCAGTTCCCAAAATGTCATTGCCTGATTTCCACCGAAAGGGCCCTAAATTAAAAGGAGATATGGATGTGTCTGGTCCAAAGGTAGAAGGTGAAATGAAACTTCCTAAGGCAGAAGTCTCTGGCCCTGACATTGACCTTAAGGCTCCAGAAGTTGATATAGAAGGGCCAGAAGGAAAACTGAAAGGTCCAAAGTTTAAAAAACCAGACTGGTCTATATCAGCTCCTAAAGTATCCATGCCAGACATTCACTTAAAAGGGCCAAAGTTGAAAGGTGATGTCCCTAGCCTGGAAGTGGAAGGAGATGTAAAAGGTCCTAAAATAGACTTAAAGGGCCCAGGCGTTGATTTGCAGACACCAGATATGGATATTGAGGGGTCAGGTGGAAAAATGAAAATGCCAAAATTTAAGATGCCTGACTTTAGCATGCATGGACCTAAGTTAGAGGCACCTGACTTGAACATTAAAGGTCCAAAGGCTGACATTGATATTTCTGGTCCAAAAGTAGGAGGAGGTATCAAGGTGCCTGATGTTCAGAGTCCAGATTTTAATGCTGAAATTGAAGGTCCAGAGGGCAGCTGGAAGATGCCTAAAATGAAAATGCCGGATTTCAACATGTCAGCTCCCAAATTCTCACTGCCTGATGTCAACCTAAAGGGTCCTAAACTTAAAGGAGATATGAGCTTGTCTGGGCCCAAGATAGAAGGCGATGTGCATCTTCCAAAAGCTGAAGTCAGTGGGTCTAGTATTGATTTGGAGGCACCTGACATTGACGTTGAAGGGCCTGAAGGAAAACTGAAAGGTCCAAAGTTTAAAAAGCCAGATTGGTCTATATCAGCACCCAAAATATCCATGCCAGACATCCATTTAAAAGGGCCAAAGTTGAAAGGTGATGTACCTAGCATGGACATTGAAGGCGATATAAAGGTTCCACATTTGAAGGGTCCGGATGTTGATGTCAGCACACCTGATATTGATGTGGAGGGGTCTGGCATTAACCTAAAAATGCCCAAGTTGAGAATTCCTGGCTTTGATTTACATGGACCCAAGGTCGATGCACCAGAGATTGATATTAAATCTCCAAAAGCTGACATTGATATTTCGAGCCCAAAAGTCGGGGCAGAAGTTGAGATTCCTGGTCTTAATATAGAGTCTCCTGATGTTGACATGGACATTGAACTTGAAGGCCCAGAAGGAAGCTTGAAGGGTCCCAAAGTGAAAAAGAAAGGCTTTAATATTTCAGTTCCCAAAGTATCATTGCCTGATTTCCACCTAAAGGGCCCTAAATTAAAAGGAGATATGGATGTGTCTGGTCCAAAGATAGAAGGTGAAATGAAACTTCCTAAAGCTGAACTCTCAGGCCCTGACATTGACCTTAATGCTCCAGAAGTTGATATAGAAGGGCCAGAAGGAAAACTGAAAGGTCCAAAGTTTAAAAAACCAGACTGGTCTATATCAGCTCCTAAAGTGTCCATGCCAGACATTCACTTAAAAGGGCCAAAGTTGAAAGGTGATGTACCTAGCATGGACATTGAAGGCGATATAAAGGTTCCACACTTGAAGGGTCCAGATGTTGATATCAGCACACCTGATATTGATGTGGAGGGGACTGGCATTAACCTAAAAATGCCCAAGTTGAGAATTCCTGGCTTTGATTTACATGGACCTAAGGTCGATGCACCAGAGATTGATATTAAATCTGCAAAAGCTGACATTGATATTTTGAGCCCAAAAGTCGGGGCAGAAGTTGAGATTCCTGGTGTTAATATCGAGTCTCCTGATGTTGACATGGACGTTGAACTTGAAGGCCCAGAAGGAAGCTTGAAGGGTCCCAAAGTAAAAAAGAAAGGCTTTACATTTTCAGTTCCCAAAATGTCATTGCCTGATTTCCACCGAAAGGGCCCTAAATTAAAAGGAGATATGGATGTGTCTGGTCCAAAGGTAGAAGGTGAAATGAAACTTCCTAAGGCAAAAGTCTCTGGCCCTGACATTGACTTTAAGGCTCCAGAAGTTGATATAGAAGGGCCAGAAGGAAAACTGAAAGGTCCAAAGTTTAAAAAATCCGACTGGTCTATATCGGCTCCTAAAGTATCCATGCCAGACATTCACTTAAAAGGGCCAAAGTTGAAAGGTGATGTCCCTAGCCTGGAAGTGGAAGGAGATGTAAAAGGTCCTAAAATAGACTTAAAAGGCCCAGGCGTTGATTTGCAGACACCAGATATGGATATTGAGGGGTCAGGTGGAAAAATGAAAATGCCAAAATTTAAGATGCCTGACTTTAGCATGCATGGACCTAAGTTAGGGGCACCTGACTTGGGCATTAAAGGTCCAAAGGCTGACATTGATATTTCTGGTCCAAAAGTCGAGGGAGATATCAAGGTGCCTGGTTTTGATATACAGACTCCGGATATTAATGCTGAAATTGAATGTCCAGAGGGCAGCTTGAAGGGACCTAAAATGAAAATGCCTGATGTGAAGTTTTCAGCACCCAAAATCTCACTGCCTGATGTCAACCTAAAGGGTCCTAAACTCAAAGGAGATGTGAGCTTGTCTGGCTCCAAGATAGAAGGTGATGTACATCTCCCAAAAGCTGAAGTGACCGGGCCTAATATTGATTTGGAGGGACCTGAAATTGATGTTGAAGGGCCAGAAGGAAAACTGAAAGGTCTAAAGTTTAAAAAGCCAGACTGGTCTATATCAGCACCCAAACTGTCCATGCCAGACATTCACTTTAAAGGGCCAAAGTTGAAAGGTGATTTACCTAGTGTAGAAGGAGATATAAAAGGTCCTAAAGTAGACTTAAAGGGACCTGACATTGAATTAGAGACACCAGATATGGATGTGGAGAGGTCAGGTGGAAAATTGAAAATGCCAAAATTTAAGATGCCTGAAATTGGCTTGCATGGACCTAAGTTAGAGGCACCTGACTTGAACATTAAAGGTCCAAAGGCTGACATTGATATTTCTGGTCCAAAAGTAGGAGGAGGTATCAAGGTGCCTGATGTTCAGAGTCCAGATGTTAATGCTGAAATTGAAGGTCCAGAGGGCAGCTGGAAGATGCCTAAAATGAAAATGCCAGATTTCAACATGTCAGCTCCCAAATTCTCACTGCCTGATGTCAACCTAAAGGGTCCTAAACTTAAAGGAGATATGAGCTTGTCTGGGCCCAAGATAGAAGGCGATGTGCATCTTCCAAAAGCTGAAGTCAGCGGGTCTAGTATTGATTTGGAGGCACCTGACATTGATGTTGAAGGGCCTGAAGGAAAACTGAAAGGTCCAAAGTTTAAAAAGCCAGATTGGTCTATATCAGCACCCAAAATATCCATGCCAGACATTCATTTAAAAGGGCCAAAGTTGAAAGGTGATGTACCTAGCATGGACATTGAAGGCGATATAAAGGTTCCACATTTGAAGGGTCCGGATGTTGATGTCAGCACACCTGATATTGATGTGGAGGGGTCTGGCATTAACCTAAAAATGCCCAAGTTGAGAATTCCTGGCTTTGATTTACATGGACCCAAGGTCGATGCACCAGAGATTGATATTAAATCTCCAAAAGCTGACATTGATATTTCGAGCCCAAAAGTCGGGGCAGAGGTTGAGATTCCTGGTCTTAATATAGAGTCTCCTGATGTTGACATGGACGTTGAACTTGAAGGCCCAGAAGGAAGCTTGAAGGGTCCCAAAGTGAAAAAGAAAGGCTTTAATATTTCAGTTCCCAAAGTATCATTGCCTGATTTCCACCTAAAGGGCCCTAAATTAAAAGGAGATATGGATGTGTCTGGTCCAAAGATAGAAGGTGAAATGAAACTTCCTAAAGCTGAAGTCTCAGGCCCTGACATTGACCTTAATGCTCCAGAAGTTGATATAGAAGGGCCAGAAGGAAAACTGAAAGGTCCAAAGTTTAAAAAACCAGACTGGTCCATATCAGCTCCTAAAGTGTCCATGCCAGACATTCACTTCAAAGGGCCAAAGTTGAAAGGTGATGTCCCCAGCCTGGAAGTGGAAGGAGATGTAAAAGGTCCTAAAATAGACTTAAAGGGCCCAGGCATTGATTTGCAGACACCAGATATGGATACTGAAGGGTCAGGTGGAAAAATGAAAATGCCAAAATTTAAGATGCCTGACTTTAGCATGCATGGACCTAAGTTAGGGGCACCTGACTTGGGCATTAAAGGTCCAAAGGCTGACATTGATATTTCTGGTCCAAAAGTAGGAGGAGGTATCAAGGTGCCTGATGTTGATATTCAGACTCCAGATGTTAATGCTGAAATTGAAGGTCCAGAGGGCAGCTGGAAGATGCCTAAAATGAAAATGCCAGATTTCAACATGTCATCTCCCAAAATCTCACTGCCTGATGTCAACCTAAAGGGTCCTAAACTTAAAGGAGATATGAGCTTGTCTGGTCCCAAGATAGAAGGCGATGTGCATCTTCCAAAAGCTGAAGTCAGCGGGTCTAGTATTGATTTGGAGGCACCTGACATTGATGTTGAAGGGCCTGAAGGAAAACTGAAAGGTCCAAAATTTAAAAAGACAGATTGGTCTATATCAGCACCCAAAATATCCATGCCAGACATTCACTTAAAAGGGCCAAAGTTGAAAGGTGATGTGCCTAGCATGGACATTGAAGGCGATATAAAGGTTCCACACTTGAAGGGTCCAGATGTTGATGTCAGCACACCTGATATTGATGTGGAGGGGACTGGCATTAACCTAAAAATGCCCAAGTTGAGAATTCCTGGCTTTGATTTACATGGACCTAAGGTCGATGCACCAGAGATTGATATTAAATCTGCAAAAGCTGACATTGATATTTTGAGCCCAAAAGTCGGGGCAGAAGTTGAGATTCCTGGTGTTAATATCAAGTCTCCTGATGTTGACATGGACGTTGAACTTGAAGGCCCAGAAGGAAGCTTGAAGGGTCCCAAAGTAAAAAAGAAAGGCTTTACATTTTCAGTTCCCAAAATGTCATTCCCTGATTTCCACCGAAAGGGCCCTAAATTAAAAGGAGATATGGATGTGTCTGGTCCAAAGGTAGAAGGTGAAATGAAACTTCCTAAGGCAGAAGTCTCTGGCCCTGACATTGACCTTAAGGCTCCAGAAGTTGATATAGAAGGGCCAGAAGGAAAACTGAAAGGTCCAAAGTTTAAAAAACCAGACTGGTCTATATCAGCTCCTAAAGTATCCATGCCAGACATTCACTTAAAAGGGCCAAAGTTGAAAGGTGATGTCCCTAGCCTGGAAGTGGAAGGAGATGTAAAAGGTCCTAAAATAGACTTAAAGGGTCCAGGCGTTGATTTGCAGACACCAGATATGGATATTGAGGGGTCAGGTGGAAAAATGAAAATGCCAAAATTTAAGATGCCTGACTTTAGCATGCATGGACCTAAGTTAGGGGCACCTGACTTGGGCATTAAAGGTCCAAAGGCTGACATTGATATTTCTGGTCCAAAAGTTGAGGGAGATATCAAGGTGCCTGGTGTTGATATACAGACTCCGGATATTAATGCTGAAATTGAATGTCCAGAGGGCAGCTTGAAGGGACCTAAAATGAAAATGCCTGATGTGAAGTTTTCAGCACCCAAAATCTCACTGCCTGATGTCAACCTAAAGGGTCCTAAACTCAAAGGAGATGTGAGCTTGTCTGGCTCCAAGATAGAAGGTGATGTACATCTCCCAAAAGCTGAAGTGACCGGGCCTAATATTGATTTGGAGGGACCTGAAATTGATGTTGAAGGGCCAGAAGGAAAACTGAAAGGTCCAAAGTTTAAAAAGCCAGACTGGTCTATATCAGCACCCAAACTGTCCATGCCAGACATTCACTTTAAAGGGCCGAAGTTGAAAGGTGATTTACCTAGTGTAGAAGGAGATGTAAAAGGTCCTAAAGTAGACTTAAAGGGACCTGACATTGAATTAGAGACACCAGATATGGATGTGGAGAGGTCAGGTGGAAAATTGAAAATGCCAAAATTTAAGATGCCTGAAATTGGCTTGCATGGACCTAAGTTAGAGGCACCTGACTTGAACATTAAAGGTCCAAAGGCTGACATTGATATTTCTGGTCCAAAAGTAGGAGGAGGTATCAAGGTGCCTGATGTTCAGAGTCCAGATGTTAATGCTGAAATTGAAGGTCCAGAGGGCAAGTGGAAGATGCCTAAAATGAAAATGCCGGATTTCAACATGTCAGCTCCCAAATTCTCACTGCCTGATGTCAACCTAAAGGGTCCTAAACTTAAAGGAGATATGAGCTTGTCTGGGCCCAAGATAGAAGGCGATGTGCATCTTCCAAAAGCTGAAGTCAGCGGGTCTAGTATTGATTTGGAGGCACCTGACATTGATGTTGAAGGGCCTGAAGGAAAACTGAAAGGTCCAAAGTTTAAAAAGCCAGATTGGTCTATATCAGCACCCAAAATATCCATGCCAGACATTCATTTAAAAGGGCCAAAGTTGAAAGGTGATGTACCTAGCATGGACATTGAAGGCGATATAAAGGTTCCACATTTGAAGGGTCCGGATGTTGATGTCAGCACACCTGATATTGATGTGGAGGGTCTGGCATTAACCTAAAATGCCCAAGTTGAGAATTCCTGGCTTTGATTTACATGGACCCAAGGTCGATGCACCAGAGATTGATATTAAATCTCCAAAGCTGACATTGATATTTCGAGCCCAAAAGTCGGGGCAGAGGTTGAGATTCCTGGTGTTAATATCGAGTCTCCTGATGTTGACATGGACGTTGAACTTGAAGGCCCAGAAGGAAGCTTGAAGGGTCCCAAAGTGAAAAAGAAAGGCTTTAATATTTCAGTTCCCAAAGTATCATTGCCTGATTTCCACCTAAAGGGCCCTAAATTAAAAGGAGATATGGATGTGTCTGGTCCAAAGATAGAAGGTGAAATGAAACTTCCTAAAGCTGAAGTCTCAGGCCCTGACATTGACCTTAATGCTCCAGAAGTTGATATAGAAGGGCCAGAAGGAAAACTGAAAGGTCCAAAGTTTAAAAAACCAGACTGGTCTATATCAGCTCCTAAAGTGTCCATGCCAGACATTCACTTAAAAGGGCCAAAGTTGAAAGGTGATGTACCTAGCATGGACATTGAAGGCGATATAAAGGTTCCACACTTGAAGGCTTCAGATGTTGATATCAGCACACCTGATATTGATGTGGAGGGGACTGGCATTAACCTAAAAATGCCCAAGTTGAGAATTCCTGGCTTTGATTTACATGGACCTAAGGTCGATGCACCAGAGATTGATATTAAATCTGCAAAAGCTGACATTGATATTTTGAGCCCAAAAGTCGGGGCAGAAGTTGAGATTCCTGGTGTTAATATCGAGTCTCCTGATGTTGACATGGACGTTGAACTTGAAGGCCCAGAAGGAAGCTTGAAGGGTCCCAAAGTAAAAAAGAAAGGCTTTACATTTTCAGTTCCCAAAATGTCATTGCCTGATTTCCACCGAAAGGGCCCTAAATTAAAAGGAGATATGGATGTGTCTGGTCCAAAGGTAGAAGGTGAAATGAAACTTCCTAAGGCAAAAGTCTCTGGCCCTGACATTGACTTTAAGGCTCCAGAAGTTGATATAGAAGGGCCAGAAGGAAAACTGAAAGGTCCAAAGTTTAAAAAGCCAGATTGGTCTATATCAGCACCCAAAATATCCATGCCAGACATTCATTTAAAAGGGCCAAAGTTGAAAGGTGATGTCCCTAGCCTGGAAGTGGAAGGAGATGTAAAAGGTCCTAAAATAGACTTAAAGGGCCCAGGCGTTGATTTGCAGACACCAGATATGGATATTGAGGGGTCAGGTGGAAAAATGAAAATGCCAAAATTTAAGATGCCTGACTTTAGCATGCATGGACCTAAGTTAGGGCACCTGACTTGGACATTAAAGGTCCAAAGGCTGACATTGATATTTCTGGTCCAAAAGTCGAGGGAGATATCAAGGTGCCTGGTGTTGATATACAGACTCCGGATATTAATGCTGAAATTGAATGTCCAGAGGGCAGCTTGAAGGGACCTAAAATGAAAATGCCTGATGTGAAGTTTTCAGCACCCAAAATCTCACTGCCTGATGTCAACCTAAAGGGTCCTAAACTCAAAGGAGATGTGAGCTTGTCTGGCTCCAAGATAGAAGGTGATGTACATCTCCCAAAAGCTGAAGTGACCGGGCCTAATATTGATTTGGAGGGACCTGAAATTGATGTTGAAGGGCCAGAAGGAAAACTGAAAGGTCCAAAGTTTAAAAGCCAGACTGGTCTATATCAGCACCCAAACTGTCCATGCCAGACATTCACTTTAAAGGGCCAAAGTTGAAAGGTGATTTACCTAGTGTAGAAGGAGATGTAAAAGGTCCTAAAGTAGACTTAAAGGGACCTGACATTGAATTAGAGACACCAGATATGGATGTGGAGAGGTCAGGTGGAAAATTGAAAATGCCAAAATTTAAGATGCCTGAAATTGGCTTGCATGGACCTAAGTTAGAGGCACCTGACTTGAACATTAAAGGTCCAAAGGCTGACATTGATATTTCTGGTCCAAAAGTAGGAGGAGGTATCAAGGTGCCTGATGTTCAGAGTCCAGATGTTAATGCTGAAATTGAAGGTCCAGAGGGCAAGTGGAAGATGCCTAAAATGAAAATGCCGGATTTCAACATGTCAGCTCCCAAATTCTCACTGCCTGATGTCAACCTAAAGGGTCCTAAACTTAAAGGAGATATGAGCTTGTCTGGGCCCAAGATAGAAGGCGTGTGCATCTTCCAAAAGCTGAAGTCAGCGGGTCTAGTATTGATTTGGAGGCACCTGACATTGATGTTGAAGGGCCTGAAGGAAAACTGAAAGGTCCAAAGTTTAAAAAGCCAGATTGGTCTATATCAGCACCCAAAATATCCATGCCAGACATTCATTTAAAAGGGCCAAAGTTGAAAGGTGATGTACCTAGCATGGACATTGAAGGCGATATAAAGGTTCCACATTTGAAGGGTCCGGATGTTGATGTCAGCACACCTGATATTGATGTGGAGGGGTCTGGCATTAACCTAAAAATGCCCAAGTTGAGAATTCCTGGCTTTGATTTACATGGACCCAAGGTCGATGCACCAGAGATTGATATTAAATCTCCAAAAGCTGATATTGATATTTCGAGCCCAAAAGTCGGGGCAGAGGTTGAGATTCCTGGTCTTAATATAGAGTCTCCTGATGTTGACATGGACGTTGAACTTGAAGGCCCAGAAGGAAGCTTGAAGGGTCCCAAAGTGAAAAAGAAAGGCTTTAATATTTCAGTTCCCAAAGTATCATTGCCTGATTTCCACCTAAAGGGCCCTAAATTAAAAGGAGATATGGATGTGTCTGGTCCAAAGATAGAAGGTGAAATGAAACTTCCTAAAGCTGAAGTCTCAGGCCCTGACATTGACCTTAATGCTCCAGAAGTTGATATAGAAGGGCCAGAAGGAAAACTGAAAGGTCCAAAGTTTAAAAAACCAGACTGGTCTATATCCGCTCCTAAAGTGTCCATGCCAGACATTCACTTAAAAGGGCCAAAGTTGAAAGGTGATGTCCCCAGCCTGGAAGTGGAAGGAGATGTAAAAGGTCCTAAAATAGACTTAAAGGGCCCAGGCATTGATTTGCAGACAACAGATATGGATATTGAGGGGTCAGGTGGAAAAATGAAAATGCCAAAATTTAAGATGCCTGACTTTAGCATGCATGGACCTAAGTTAGGGGCACCTGACTTGGGCATTAAAGGTCCAAAGGCTGACATTGATATTTCTGGTCCAAAAGTAGGAGGAGGTATCAAGCTGCCTGATGTTGATATTCAGACTCCAGATGTTAATGCTGAAATTGAAGGTCCAGAGGGCAGCTGGAAGATGCCTAAAATGAAAATGCCAGATTTCAACATGTCATCTCCCAAAATCTCACTGCCTGATGTCAACCTAAAGGGTCCTAAACTTAAAGGAGATATGAGCTTGTCTGGGCCCAAGATAGAAGGCGATGTGCATCTTCCAAAAGCTGAAGTCAGCGGGTCTAGTATTGATTTGGAGGCACCTGACATTGATGTTGAAGGGCCTAAAGGAAAACTGAAAGGTCCAAAATTTAAAAAGCCAGATTGGTCTATATCAGCACCCAAAATATCCATGCCAGACATTCACTTAAAAGGGACAAAGTTGAAAGGTGATGTACCTAGCATGGACATTGAAGGCGATATAAAGGTTCCACACTTGAAGGGTCCAGATGTTGATGTCAGCACACCTGATATTGATGTGGAGGGGACTGGCATTAACCTAAAAATGCCCAAGTTGAGAATTCCTGGCTTTGATTTGCATGGACCTAAGGTCGATGCAGCAGAGATTGATATTAAATCTGCAAAAGCTGACATTGATATTTTGTGCCCAAAAGTCGGGGCAGAAGTTGAGATTCCTGGTGTTAATATCAAGTCTCCTGATGTTGACATGGACGTTGAACTTGAAGGCCCAGAAGGAAGCTTGAAGGGTCCCAAAGTAAAAAAGAAAGGCTTTACATTTTCAGTTCCCAAAATGTCATTGCCTGATTTCCACCGAAAGGGCCCTAAATTAAAAGGAGATATGGATGTGTCTGGTCCAAAGGTAGAAGGTGAAATGAAACTTCCTAAGGCAGAAGTCTCTGGCCCTGACATTGACCTTAAGGCTCCAGAAGTTGATATAGAAGGGCCAGAAGGAAAACTGAAAGGTCCAAAGTTTAAAAAACCAGACTGGTCTATATCAGCTCCTAAAGTGTCCATGCCAGACATTCACTTAAAAGGGCCAAAGTTGAAAGGTGATGCCCCTAGCCTGGAAGTGGAAGGAGATGTAAAAGGTCCTAAAATAGACTTAAAGGGCCCAGGCGTTGATTTGCAGACACCAGATATGGATATTGAGGGGTCAGGTGGAAAAATGAAAATGCCAAAATTTAAGATGCCTGACTTTAGCATGCATGGACCTAAGTTAGGGGCACCTGACTTGGGCATTAAAGGTCCAAAGGCTGACATTGATATTTCTGGTCCAAAAGTTGAGGGAGATATCAAGGTGCCTGGTGTTGATATACAGACTCCGGATATTAATGCTGAAATTGAATGTCCAGAGGGCAGCTTGAAGGGACCTAAAATGAAAATGCCTGATGTGAAGTTTTCAGCACCCAAAATCTCACTGCCTGATGTCAACCTAAAAGGTCCTAAACTCAAAGGAGATGTGAGCTTGTCTGGCTCCAAGATAGAAGGTGATGTACATCTCCCAAAAGCTGAAGTGACCGGGCCTAATATTGATTTGGAGGGACCTGAAATTGATGTTGAAGGGCCAGAAGGAAAACTGAAAGGTCCAAAGTTTAAAAAGCCAGACTGGTCTATATCAGCACCCAAACTGTCCATGCCAGACATTCACTTTAAAGGGCCGAAGTTGAAAGGTGATTTACCCAGTGTAGAAGGAGATGTAAAAGGTCCTAAAGTAGACTTAAAGGGACCTGACATTGAATTAGAGAC
Source organism: Protopterus annectens (assembly GCF_019279795.1). Taxonomy (NCBI): domain Eukaryota; kingdom Metazoa; phylum Chordata; order Ceratodontiformes; family Protopteridae; genus Protopterus; species Protopterus annectens. Next base: position 210,790,163 of record NC_056738.1, read on the forward strand.
ACCAGATATGGATGTGGAGAGGTCAGGTGGAAAATTGAAAATGCCAAAATTTAAGATGCCTGAAATTGGCTTGCATGGACCTAAGTTAGAGGCACCTGACTTGAACATTAAAGGTCCAAAGGCTGACATTGATATTTCTGGTCCAAAAGTAGGAGGAGGTATCAAGGTGCCTGATGTTCAGAGTCCAGATGTTAATGCTGAAATTGAAGGTCCAGAGGGCAAGTGGAAGATGCCTAAAATGAAAATGCCGGATTTCAACATGTCAGCTCCCAAATTCTCACTGCCTGATGTCAACCTAAAGGGTCCTAAACTTAAAGGAGATATGAGCTTGTCTGGGCCCAAGATAGAAGGCGATGTGCATCTTCCAAAAGCTGAAGTCAGCGGGTCTAGTATTGATTTGGAGGCACCTGACATTGATGTTGAAGGGCCTGAAGGAAAACTGAAAGGTCCAAAGTTTAAAAAGCCAGATTGGTCTATATCAGCACCCAAAATATCCATGCCAGACATTCATTTAAAAGGGCCAAAGTTGAAAGGTGATGTACCTAGCATGGACATTGAAGGCGATATAAAGGTTCCACATTTGAAGGGTCCGGATGTTGATGTCAGCACACCTGATATTGATGTGGAGGGGTCTGGCATTAACCTAAAAATGCCCAAGTTGAGAATTCCTGGCTTTGATTTACATGGACCCAAGGTCGATGCACCAGAGATTGATATTAAATCTCCAAAAGCTGACATTGATATTTCCAGCCCAAAAGTCGGGGCAGAGGTTGAGATTCCTGGTCTTAATATAGAGTCTCCTGATGTTGACATGGACGTTGAACTTGAAGGCCCAGAAGGAAGCTTGAAGGGTCCCAGAGTGAAAAAGAAAGGCTTTAATATTTCAGTTCCCAAAGTATCATTGCCTGATTTCCACCTAAAGGGCCCTAAATTAAAAGGAGATATGGATGTGTCTGGTCCAAAGATAGAAGGTGAAATGAAACTTCCTAAAGCTGAACTCTCAGGCCCTGACATTGACCTTAATGCTCCAGAAGTTGATATAGAAGGGCCAGAAGGAAAACTGAAAGGTCCAAAGTTTAAAAAACCAGACTGGTCTATATCAGCTCCTAAAGTGTCCATGCCAGACATTCACTTAAAAGGGCCAAAGTTGAAAGGTGATGTACCTAGCATGGACATTGAAGGTGATATAAAGGTTCCACACTTGAAGGGTCCAGATGTTGATATCAGCACACCTGATATTGATGTGGAGGGGACTGGCATTAACCTAAAAATGCCCAAGTTGAGAATTCCTGGCTTTGATTTACATGGACCTAAGGTCGATGCACCAGAGATTGATATTAAATCTGCAAAAGCTGACATTGATATTTTGAGCCCAAAAGTCGGGGCAGAAGTTGAGATTCCTGGTGTTAATATCGAGTCTCCTGATGTTGACATGGACGTTGAACTTGAAGGCCCAGAAGGAAGCTTGAAGGGTCCCAAAGTAAAAAAGAAAGGCTTTACATTTTCAGTTCCCAAAATGTCATTGCCTGATTTCCACCGAAAGGGCCCTAAATTAAAAGGAGATATGGATGTGTCTGGTCCAAAGGTAGAAGGTGAAATGAAACTTCCTAAGGCAAAAGTCTCTGGCCCTGACATTGACTTTAAGGCTCCAGAAGTTGATATAGAAGGGCCAGAAGGAAAACTGAAAGGTCCAAAGTTTAAAAAGCCAGATTGGTCTATATCAGCACCCAAAATATCCATGCCAGACATTCATTTAAAAGGGCCAAAGTTGAAAGGTGATGTCCCTAGCCTGGAAGTGGAAGGAGATGTAAAAGGTCCTAAAATAGACTTAAAGGGCCCAGGCATTGATTTGCAGACACCAGATATGGATATTGAGGGGTCAGGTGGAAAAATGAAAATGCCAAAATTTAAGATGCCTGACTTTAGCATGCATGGACCTAAGTTAGGGGCACCTGACTTGGACATTAAAGGTCCAAAGGCTGACATTGATATTTCTGGTCCAAAAGTCGAGGGAGATATCAAGGTGCCTGGTGTTGATATACAGACTCCGGATATTAATGCTGAAATTGAATGTCCAGAGGGCAGCTTGAAGGGACCTAAAATGAAAATGCCTGATGTGAAGTTTTCAGCACCCAAAATCTCACTGCCTGATGTCAACCTAAAGGGTCCTAAACTCAAAGGAGATGTGAGCTTGTCTGGCTCCAAGATAGAAGGTGATGTACATCTCCCAAAAGCTGAAGTGACCGGGCCTAATATTGATTTGGAGGGACCTGAAATTGATGTTGAAGGGCCAGAAGGAAAACTGAAAGGTCTAAAGTTTAAAAAGCCAGACTGGTCTATATCAGCACCCAAACTGTCCATGCCAGACATTCACTTTAAAGGGCCAAAGTTGAAAGGTGATTTACCTAGTGTAGAAGGAGATGTAAAAGGTCCTAAAGTAGACTTAAAGGGACCTTACATTGAATTAGAGACACCAGATATGGATGTGGAGAGGTCAGGTGGAAAGTTGAAAATGCCAAAATTTAAGATGCCTGAAATTGGCTTGCATGGACCTAAGTTAGAGGCACCTGACTTGAACATTAAAGGTCCAAAGGCTGACATTGATATTTCTGGTCCAAAAGTAGGAGGAGGTATCAAGGTGCCTGATGTTCAGAGTCCAGATGTTAATGCTGAAATTGAAGGTCCAGAGGGCAGCTGGAAGATGCCTAAAATGAAAATGCCGGATTTCAACATGTCAGCTCCCAAATTCTCACTGCCTGATGTCAACCTAAAGGGTCCTAAACTTAAAGGAGATATGAGCTTGTCTGGGCCCAAGATAGAAGGCGATGTGCATCTTCCAAAAGCTGAAGTCAGCGGGTCTAGTATTGATTTGGAGGCACCTGACATTGATGTTGAAGGGCCTGAAGGAAAACTGAAAGGTCCAAAGTTTAAAAAGCCAGATTGGTCTATATCAGCACCCAAAATATCCATGCCAGACATTCATTTAAAAGGGCCAAAGTTGAAAGGTGATGTACCTAGCATGGAGATTGAAGGCGATATAAAGGTTCCACATTTGAAGGGTCCGGATGTTGATGTCAGCACACCTGATATTGATGTGGAGGGGTCTGGCATTAACCTAAAAATGCCCAAGTTGAGAATTCCTGGCTTTGATTTACATGGACCCAAGGTCGATGCACCAGAGATTGATATTAAATCTCCAAAAGCTGACATTGATATTTCAAGCCCAAAAGTCGGGGCAGAGGTTGAGATTCCTGGTCTTAATATAGAGTCTCCTGATGTTGACATGGACGTTGAACTTGAAGGCCCAGAAGGAAGCTTGAAGGGTCCCAAAGTGAAAAAGAAAGGCTTTAATATTTCAGTTCCCAAAGTATCATTGCCTGATTTCCACCTAAAGGGCCCTAAATTAAAAGGAGATATGGATGTGTCTGGTCCAAAGATAGAAAGTGAAATGAAACTTCCTAAAGCTGAAGTCTCAGGCCCTGACATTGACCTTAATGCTCCAGAAGTTGATATAGAAGGGCCAGAAGGAAAACTGAAAGGTCCAAAGTTTAAAAAACCAGACTGGTCTATATCAGCTCCTAAAGTGTCCATGCCAGACATTCACTTAAAAGGGCCAAAGTTGAAAGGTGATGTCCCCAGCCTGGAAGTGGAAGGAGATGTAAAAGGTCCTAAAATAGACTTAAAGGGCCCAGGCATTGATTTGCAGACACCAGATATGGATATTGAGGGGTCAGGTGGAAAAATGAAAATGCCAAAATTTAAGATGCCTGACTTTAGCATGCATGGACCTAAGTTTGGGGTACCTGACTTTGGCATTAAAGGTCCAAAGGCTGACATTGATATTTCTGGTCCAAAAGTAGGAGGAGGTATCAAGGTGCCTGATGTTGATATTCAGACTCCAGATGTTAATGCTGAAATTGAAGGTCCAGAGGGCAGCTGGAAGATGCCTAAAATGAAAATGCCAGATTTCAACATGTCATCTCCCAAAATCTCACTGCCTGATGTCAACCTAAAGGGTCCTAAACTTAAAGGAGATATGAGCTTGTCTGGGCCCAAGATAGAAGGCGATGTGCATCTTCCAAAAGCTGAAGTCAGCGGGTCTAGTATTGATTTGGAGGCACCTGACATTGATGTTGAAGGGCCTAAAGGAAAACTGAAAGGTCCAAAATTTAAAAAGCCAGATTGGTCTATATCAGCACCCAAAATATCCATGCCAGACATTCACTTAAAAGGGCCAAAGTTGAAAGGTGATGTACCTAGCATGGACATTGAAGGCGATATAAAGGTTCCACACTTGAAGGGTCCAGATGTTGATGTCAGCACACCTGATATTGATGTGGAGGGGACTGGCATTAACCTAAAAATGCCCAAGTTGAGAATTCCTGGCTTTGATTTACATGGACCTAAGGTCGATGCACCAGAGATTGATATTAAATCTGCAAAAGCTGACATTGATATTTTGAGCCCAAAAGTCGGGGCAGAAGTTGAGATTCCTGGTGTTAATATCAAGTCTCCTGATGTTGACATGGACGTTGAACTTGAAGGCCCAGAAGGAAGCTTGAAGGGTCCCAAAGTAAAAAAGAAAGGCTTTACATTTTCAGTTCCCAAAATGTCATTCCCTGATTTCCACCGAAAGGGCCCTAAATTAAAAGGAGATATGGATGTGTCTGGTCCAAAGGTAGAAGGTGAAATGAAACTTCCTAAGGCAGAAGTCTCTGGCCCTGACATTGACCTTAAGGCTCCAGAAGTTGATATAGAAGGGCCAGAAGGAAAACTGAAAGGTCCAAAGTTTAAAAAACCAGACTGGTCTATATCAGCTCCTAAAGTATCCATGCCAGACATTCACTTAAAAGGGCCAAAGTTGAAAGGTGATGTCCCTAGCCTGGAAGTGGAAGGAGATGTAAAAGGTCCTAAAATAGACTTAAAGGGCCCAGGCGTTGATTTGCAGACACCAGATATGGATATTGAGGGGTCAGGTGGAAAAATGAAAATGCCAAAATTTAAGATGCCTGACTTTAGCATGCATGGACCTAAGTTAGGGGCACCTGACTTGGGCATTAAAGGTCCAAAGGCTGACATTGATATTTCTGGTCCAAAGGTTGAGGGAGATATCAAGGTGCCTGGTGTTGATATACAGACTCCGGATATTAATGCTGAAATTGAATGTCCAGAGGGCAGCTTGAAGGGACCTAAAATGAAAATGCCTGATGTGAAGTTTTCAGCACCCAAAATCTCACTGCCTGATGTCAACCTAAAAGGTCCTAAACTCAAAGGAGATGTGAGCTTGTCTGGCTCCAAGATAGAAGGTGATGTACATCTCCCAAAAGCTGAAGTGACCGGGCCTAATATTGATTTGGAGGGACCTGAAATTGATGTTGAAGGGCCAGAAGGAAAACTGAAAGGTCCAAAGTTTAAAAAGCCAGACTGGTCTATATCAGCACCCAAACTGTCCATGCCAGACATTCACTTTAAAGGGCCGAAGTTGAAAGGTGATTTACCTAGTGTAGAAGGAGATGTAAAAGGTCCTAAAGTAGACTTAAAGGGACCTGACATTGAATTAGAGACACCAGATATGGATGTGGAGAGGTCAGGTGGAAAATTGAAAATGCCAAAATTTAAGATGCCTGAAATTGGCTTGCATGGACCTAAGTTAGAGGCACCTGACTTGAACATTAAAGGTCCAAAGGCTGACATTGATATTTCTGGTCCAAAGGTAGGAGGAGTTATCAAGGTGCCTGATGTTCAGAGTCCAGATGTTAATGCTGAAATTGAAGGTCCAGAGGGCAAGTGGAAGATGCCTAAAATGAAAATGCCGGATTTCAACATGTCAGCTCCCAAATTCTCACTGCCTGATGTCAACCTAAAGGGTCCTAAACTTAAAGGAGATATGAGCTTGTCTGGGCCCAAGATAGAAGGCGATGTGCATCTTCCAAAAGCTGAAGTCAGCGGGTCTAGTATTGATTTGGAGGCACCTGACATTGATGTTGAAGGGCCTGAAGGAAAACTGAAAGGTCCAAAGTTTAAAAAGCCAGATTGGTCTATATCAGCACCCAAAATATCCATGCCAGACATTCATTTAAAAGGGCCAAAGTTGAAAGGTGATGTACCTAGCATGGACATTGAAGGCGATATAAAGGTTCCACATTTGAAGGGTCCGGATGTTGATGTCAGCACACCTGATATTGATGTGGAGGGGTCTGGCATTAACATCAAAATGCCCAAGTTGAGAATTCCTGGCTTTGATTTACATGGACCCAAGGTCGATGCACCAGAGATTGATATTAAATCTCCAAAAGCTGACATTGATATTTCGAGCCCAAAAGTCGGGGCAGAGGTTGAGATTCCTGGTCTTAATATAGAGTCTCCTGATGTTGACATGGACGTTGAACTTGAAGGCCCAGAAGGAAGCTTGAAGGGTCCCAAAGTGAAAAAGAAAGGCTTTAATATTTCAGTTCCCAAAGTATCATTGCCTGATTTCCACCTAAAGGGCCCTAAATTAAAAGGAGATATGGATGTGTCTGGTCCAAAGATAGAAGGTGAAATGAAACTTCCTAAAGCTGAACTCTCAGGCCCTGACATTGACCTTAATGCTCCAGAAGTTGATATAGAAGGGCCAGAAGGAAAACTGAAAGGTCCAAAGTTTAAAAAACCAGACTGGTCTATATCAGCTCCTAAAGTGTCCATGCCAGACATTCACTTAAAAGGGCCAAAGTTGAAAGGTGATGTACCTAGCATGGACATTGAAAGCGATATAAAGGTTCCACACTTGAAGGGTCCAGATGTTGATATCAGCTCACCTGATATTGATGTGGAGGGGACTGGCATTAACCTAAAAATGCCCAAGTTGAGAATTCCTGGCTTTGATTTACATGGACCTAAGGTCGATGCACCAGAGATTGATATTAAATCTGCAAAAGCTGACATTGATATTTTGAGCCCAAAAGTCGGGGCAGAAGTTGAGATTCCTGGTGTTAATATCGAGTCTCCTGATGTTGACATGGACGTTGAACTTGAAGGCCCAGAAGGAAGCTTGAAGGGTCCCAAAGTAAAAAAGAAAGGCTTTACATTTTCAGTTCCCAAAATGTCATTGCCTGATTTCCACCGAAAGGGCCCTAAATTAAAAGGAGATATGGATGTGTCTGGTCCAAAGGTAGAAGGTGAAATGAAACTTCCTAAGGCAAAGTCTCTGGCCCTGACATTGACTTTAAGGCTCCAGAAGTTGATATAGAAGGGCCAGAAGGAAAACTGAAAGGTCCAAAGTTTAAAAAGCCAGATTGGTCTATATCAGCACCCAAAATATCCATGCCAGACATTCATTTAAAAGGGCCAAAGTTGAAAGGTGATGTCCCTAGCCTGGAAGTGGAAGGAGATGTAAAAGGTCCTAAAATAGACTTAAAGGGCCCAGGCGTTGATTTGCAGACACCAGATATGGATATTGAGGGGTCAGGTGGAAAAATGAAAATGCCAAAATTTAAGATGCCTGACTTTAGCATGCATGGACCTAAGTTAGGGGCACCTGACTTGGGCATTAAAGGTCCAAAGGCTGACATTGATATTTCTGGTCCAAAAGTCGAGGGAGATATCAAGGTGCCTGGTGTTGATATACAGACTCCGGATATTAATGCTGAAATTGAATGTCCAGAGGGCAGCTTGAAGGGACCTAAAATGAAAATGCCTGATGTGAAGTTTTCAGCACCCAAAATCTCACTGCCTGATGTCAACCTAAAGGGTCCTAAACTCAAAGGAGATGTGAGCTTGTCTGGCTCCAAGATAGAAGGTGATGTACATCTCCCAAAAGCTGAAGTGACCGGGCCTAATATTGATTTGGAGGGACCTGAAATTGATGTTGAAGGGCCAGAAGGAAAACTGAAAGGTCTAAAGTTTAAAAGCCAGACTGGTCTATATCAGCACCCAAACTGTCCATGCCAGACATTCACTTTAAAGGGCCAAAGTTGAAAGGTGATTTACCTAGTGTAGAAGGAGATGTAAAAGGTCCTAAAGTAGACTTAAAGGGACCTGACATTGAATTAGAGACACCAGATATGGATGTGGAGAGGTCAGGTGGAAAGTTGAAAATGCCAAAATTTAAGATGCCTGAAATTGGCTTGCATGGACCTAAGTTAGAGGCACCTGACTTGAACATTAAAGGTCCAAAGGCTGACATTGATATTTCTGGTCCAAAAGTAGGAGGAGGTATCAAGGTGCCTGATGTTCATAGTCCAGATGTTAATGCTGAAATTGAAGGTCCAGAGGGCAGCTGGAAGATGCCTAAAATGAAAATGCCGGATTTCAACATGTCAGCTCCCAAATTCTCACTGCCTGATGTCAACCTAAAGGGTCCTAAACTTAAAGGAGATATGAGCTTGTCTGGGCCCAAGATAGAAGGCGATGTGCATCTTCCAAAAGCTGAAGTCAGCGGGTCTAGTATTGATTTGGAGGCACCTGACATTGATGTTGAAGGGCCTGAAGGAAAACTGAAAGGTCCAAAGTTTAAAAAGCCAGATTGGTCTATATCAGCACCCAAAATATCCATGCCAGACATTCATTTAAAAGGGCCAAAGTTGAAAGGTGATGTACCTAGCATGGACATTGAAGGCGATATAAAGGTTCCACATTTGAAGGGTCCGGATGTTGATGTCAGCACACCTGATATTGATGTGGAGGGGTCTGGCATTAACCTAAAAATGCCCAAGTTGAGAATTCCTGGCTTTGATTTACATGGACCCAAGGTCGATGCACCAGAGATTGATATTAAATCTCCAAAAGCTGACATTGATATTTCGAGCCCAAAAGTCGGGGCAGAGGTTGAGATTCCTGGTCTTAATATAGAGTCTCCTGATGTTGACATGGACGTTGAACTTGAAGGCCCAGAAGGAAGCTTGAAGGGTCCCAAAGTGAAAAGAAAGGCTTTAATATTTCAGTTCCCAAAGTATCATTGCCTGATTTCCACCTAAAGGGCCCTAAATTAAAAGGAGATATGGATGTGTCTGGTCCAAAGATAGAAGGTGAAATGAAACTTCCTAAAGCTGAAGTCTCAGGCCCTGACATTGACCTTAATGCTCCAGAAGTTGATATAGAAGGGCCAGAAGGAAAACTGAAAGGTCCAAAGTTTAAAAAACCAGACTGGTCTATATCAGCTCCTAAAGTGTCCATGCCAGACATTCACTTAAAAGGGCCAAAGTTGAAAGGTGATGTCCCCAGCCTGGAAGTGGAAGGAGATGTAAAAGGTCCTAAAATAGACTTAAAGGGCCCAGGCATTGATTTGCAGACACCAGATATGGATATTGAGGGGTCAGGTGGAAAAATGAAAATGCCAAAATTTAAGATGCCTGACTTTAGCATGCATGGACCTAAGTTAGGGGCACCTGACTTGGGCATTAAAGGTCCAAAGGCTGACATTGATATTTCTGGTCCAAAAGTAGGAGGAGGTATCAAGGTGCCTGATGCTGATATTCAGACTCCAGATGTTAATGCTGAAATTGAAGGTCCAGAGGGCAGCTGGAAGATGCCTAAAATGAAAATGCCAGATTTCAACATGTCATCTCCCAAAATCTCACTGCCTGATGTCAACCTAAAGGGTCCTAAACTTAAAGGAGATATGAGCTTGTCTGGGCCCAAGATAGAAGGCGATGTGCATCTTCCAAAAGCTGAAGTCAGCGGGTCTAGTATTGATTTGGAGGCACCTGACATTGATGTTGAAGGGCCTAAAGGAAAACTGAAAGGTCCAAAATTTAAAAAGCCAGATTGGTCTATATCAGCACCCAAAATATCCATGCCAGACATTCACTTAAAAGGGCCAAAGTTGAAAGGTGATGTACCTAGCATGGACATTGAAGGCGATATAAAGGTTCCACACTTGAAGGGTCCAGATGTTGATGTCAGCACACCTGATATTGATGTGGAGGGGACTGGCATTAACCTAAAAATGCCCAAGTTGAGAATTCCCGGCTTTGATTTACATGGACCTAAGGTCGATGCACCAGAGATTGATATTAAATCTGCAAAAGCTGACATTGATATTTTGAGCCCAAAAGTCGGGCAGAAGTTGAGATTCCTGGTGTTAATATCAAGTCTCCTGATGTTGACATGGACGTTGAACTTGAAGGCCCAGAAGGAAGCTTGAAGGGTCCCAAAGTAAAAAAGAAAGGCTTTACATTTTCAGTTCCCAAAATGTCATTCCCTGATTTCCACCGAAAGGGCCCTAAATTAAAAGGAGATATGGATGTGTCTGGTCCAAAGGTAGAAGGTGAAATGAAACTTCCTAAGGCAGAAGTCTCTGGCCCTGACATTGACCTTAAGGCTCCAGAAGTTGATATAGAAGGGCCAGAAGGAAAACTGAAAGGTCCAAAGTTTAAAAAACCAGACTGGTCTATATCAGCTCCTAAAGTATCCATGCCAGACATTCACTTAAAAGGGCCAAAGTTGAAAGGTGATGTCCCTAGCCTGGAAGTGGAAGGAGATGTAAAAGGTCCTAAAATAGACTTAAAGGGCCCAGGCATTGATTTGCAGACACCAGATATGGATATTGAGGGGTCAGGTGGAAAAATGAAAATGCCAAAATTTAAGATGCCTGACTTTAGCATGCATGGACCTAAGTTAGGGCACCTGACTTGGGCATTAAAGGTCCAAAGGCTGACATTGATATTTCTGGTCCAAAAGTTGAGGGAGATATCAAGGTGCCTGGTGTTGATATACAGACTCCGGATATTAATGCTGAAATTGAATGTCCAGAGGGCAGCTTGAAGGGACCTAAAATGAAAATGCCTGATGTGAAGTTTTCAGCACCCAAAATCTCACTGCCTGATGTCAACCTAAAGGGTCCTAAACTCAAAGGAGATGTGAGCTTGTCTGGCTCTAAGATAGAAGGTGATGTACATCTCCCAAAAGCTGAAGTGACCGGGCCTAATATTGATTTGGAGGGACCTGAAATTGATGTTGAAGGGCCAGAAGGAAAACTGAAAGGTCCAAAGTTTAAAAAGCCAGACTGGTCTATATCAGCACCCAAACTGTCCATGCCAGACATTCACTTTAAAGGGCCGAAGTTGAAAGGTGATTTACCTAGTGTAGAAGGAGATCTAAAAGGTCCTGAAGTAGACTTAAAGGGACCTGACATTGAATTCGAGACACCAGATATGGATGTGGAGAGGTCAGGTGGAAAATTGAAAATGCCAAAATTTAAGATGCCTGAAATTGGCTTGCATGGACCTAAGTTAGAGGCACCTGACTTGAACATTAAAGGTCCAAAGGCTGACATTGATATTTCTGGTCCAAAAGTAGGAGGAGGTATCAAGGTGCCTGATGTTCAGAGTCCAGATGTTAATGCTGAAATTGAAGGTCCAGAGGGCAAGTGGAAGATGCCTAAAATGAAAATGCCAGATTTCAACATGTCAGCTCCCAAATTCTCACTGCCTGATGTCAACCTAAAGGGTCCTAAACTTAAAGGAGATATGAGCTTGTTTGGGCCCAAGATAGAAGGCGATGTGCATCTTCCAAAAGCTGAAGTCAGCGGGTCTAGTATTGATTTGGAGGCACCTGACATTGATGTTGAAGGGCCTGAAGGAAAACTGAAAGGTCCAAAGTTTAAAAGCCAGATTGGTCTATATCAGCACCCAAAATATCCATGCCAGACATTCATTTAAAAGGGCCAAAGTTGAAAGGTGATGTACCTAGCATGGACATTGAAGGCGATATAAAGGTTCCACATTTGAAGGGTCCAGATGTTGATGTCAGCACACCTGATATTGATGTGGAGGGGTCTGGCATTAACCTAAAAATGCCCAAGTTGAGAATTCCTGGCTTTGATTTACATGGACCCAAGGTCGATGCACCAGAGATTGATATTAAATCTCCAAAAGCTGACATTGATATTTCGAGCCCAAAAGTCGGGCAGAGGTTGAGATTCCTGGTCTTAATATAGAGTCTCCTGATGTTGACATGGACGTTGAACTTGAAGGCCCAGAAGGAAGCTTGAAGGGTCCCAAAGTGAAAAAGAAAGGCTTTAATATTTCAGTTCCCAAAGTATCATTGCCTGATTTCCACCTAAAGGGCCCTAAATTAAAAGGAGATATGGATGTGTCTGGTCCAAAGATAGAAGGTGAAATGAAACTTCCTAAAGCTGAACTCTCAGGCCCTGACATTGACCTTAATGCTCCAGAAGTTGATATAGAAGGGCCAGAAGGAAAACTGAAAGGTCCAAAGTTTAAAAAACCAGACTGGTCTATATCAGCTCCTAAAGTGTCCATGCCAGACATTCACTTAAAAGGGCCAAAGTTGAAAGGTGATATCCCCAGCCTGGAAGTGGAAGGAGATGTAAAAGGTCCTAAAATAGACTTAAAGGGCCCAGGCATTGATTTGCAGACACCAGATATGGATATTGAGGGGTCAGGTGGAAAAATGAAAATGCCAAAATTTAAGATGCCTGACTTTAGCATGCATGGACCTAAGTTAGGGGCACCTGACTTGGGCATTAAAGGTCCAAAGGCTGACATTGATATTTCTGGTCCAAACGTAGGAGGAGGTATCAAGGTGCCTGATGTTGATATTCAGACTCCAGATGTTAATGCTGAAATTCAAGGTCGAGAGGGCAGCTGGAAGATGCCTAAAATGAAAATGCCAGATTTCAACATGTCAGCTCCCAAAATCTCACTGCCTGATGTCAACCTAAAGGGTCCTAAACTTAAAGGAGATATGAGCTTGTCTGGGCCCAAGATAGAAGGCGATGTGCATCTTCCAAAAGCTGAAGTCAGCGGGTCTAGTATTGATTTGGAGGCACCTGACATTGATGTTGAAGGGCCTGAAGGAAAACTGAAAGGTCCAAAGTTTAAAAAGCCAGATTGGTCTATATCAGCACCCAAAATATCCATGCCAGACATTCACTTAAAAGGGCCAAAGTTGAAAGGTGATGTACCTAGCATGGACATTGAAGGCGATATAAAGGTTCCACACTTGAAGGGGCCAGATGTTGATGTCAGCACACCTGATATTGATGTGGAGGGGACTGGCATTAACCTAAAAATGCCCAAGTTGAGAATTCCTGGCTTTGATTTACATGGACCTAAGGTCGATGCACCAGAGATTGATATTAAATCTGCAAAAGCTGACATTGATATTTTGAGCCCAAAAGTCGGGGCAGAAGTTGAGATTCCTGGTGTTAATATCAAGTCTCCTGATGTTGACATGGACGTTGAACTTGAAGGCCCAGAAGGAAGCTTGAAGGGTCCCAAAGTAAAAAAGAAAGGCTTTAAATTTTCAGTTCCCAAAATGTCATTCCCTGATTTCCACCGAAAGGGCCCTAAATTAAAAGGAGATATGGATGTGTCTGGTCCAAAGGTAGAAGGTGAAATGAAACTTCCTAAGACAGAAGTCTCTGGCCCTGACATTGACCTTAAGGCTCCAGAAGTTGATATAGAAGGGCCAGAAGGAAAACTGAAAGGTCCAAAGTTTAAAAAACCAGACTGGTCTATATCAGCTCCTAAAGTATCCATGCCAGACATTCACTTAAAAGGGCCAAAGTTGAAAGGTGATGTCCCTAGCCTGGAAGTGGAAGGAGATGTAAAAGGTCCTAAAATAGACTTAAAGGGCCCAGGCATTGATTTGCAGACACCAGATATGGATATTGAGGGGTCAGGTGGAAAAATGAAAATGCCAAAATTTAAGATGCCTGACTTTAGCATGCATGGACCTAAGTTAGGGGCACCTGACTTGGGCATTAAAGGTCCAAAGGCTGACATTGATATTTCTGGTCCAAAAGTTGAGGGAGGTATCAAGGTGCCTGGTGTTGATATACAGACTCCAGATATTAATGCTGAAATTGAATGTCCAGAGGGCAGCTTGAAGGGACCTAAAATGAAAATGCCTGATGTGAAGTTTTCAGCACCCAAAATCTCACTGCCTGATGTCAACCTAAAGGGTCCTAAACTCAAAGGAGATGTGAGCTTGTCTGGCTCCAAGATAGAAGGTGATGTACATCTCCCAAAAGCTGAAGTGACCGGGCCTAATATTGATTTGGAGGGACCTGAAATTGATGTTGAAGGGCCAGAAGGAAAACTGAAAGGTCCAAAGTTTAAAAAGCCAGACTGGTCTATATCAGCACCCAAACTGTCCATGCCAGACATTCACTTTAAAGGGCCAAAGTTGAAAGGTGATTTACCTAGTTTAGAAGGAGATGTAAAAGGTCCTAAAGTAGACTTAAAGGGGCCTGACATTGAATTAGAGACACCAGATATGGATGTGGAGAGGTCAAGTGGAAAATTGAAAATGCCAAAATTTAAGATGCCTGAAATTGGCTTGCATGGACCTAAGTTAGAGGCACCTGACTTGAACATTAAAGGTCCAAAGGCTGACATTGATATTTCTGGTCCAAAAGTAGGAGGAGGTATCAAGGTGCCTGATTTTCAGAGTCCAGATGTTAATGCTGAAATTGAAGGTCCAGAGGGCAGCTGGAAGATGCCTAAAATGAAAATGCCAGATTTCAACATGTCAGCTCCCAAATTCTCACTGCCTGATGTCAACCTAAAGGGTCCTAAACTTAAAGGAGATATGAGCTTGTCTGGGCCCAAGATAGAAGGCGATGTGCATCTTCCAAAAGCTGAAGTCAGCGGGTCTAGTATTGATTTGGAGGCACCTGACATTGATGTTGAAGGGCCTGAAGGAAAACTGAAAGGTCCAAAGTTTAAAAAGCCAGATTGGTCTATATCAGCACCCAAAATATCCATGCCAGACATTCATTTAAAAGGGCCAAAGTTGAAAGGTGATGTACCTAGCATGGACATTGAAGGTGATATAAAGGTTCCACATTTGAAGGGTCCGGATGGTGATGTCAGCACACCTGATATTGATGTGGAGGGGTCTGGCATTAACCTAAAAATGCCCAAGTTGAGAATTCCTGGCTTTGATTTACATGGACCCAAGGTCGATGCACCAGAGATTGATATTAAGTCTCCAAAAGCTGACATTGATATTTCGAGCCCAAAAGTCGGGGCAGAGGTTGAGATTCCTGGTCTTAATATAGAGTCTCCTGATGTTGACATGGATGTTGAACTTGAAGGCCCAGAAGGAAGCTTGAAGGGTCCCAAAGTGAAAAAGAAAGGCTTTAATATTTCAGTTCCCAAAGTATCATTGCCTGATTTCCACCTAAAGGGCCCTAAATTAAAAGGAGATATGGATGTGTCTGGTCCAAAGATAGAAGGTGAAATGAAACTTCCTAAAGCTGAAGTCTCAGGCCCTGACATTGACCTTAATGCTCCAGAAGTTGATATAGAAGGGCCAGAAGGAAAACTGAAAGGTCCAAAGTTTAAAAAACCAGACTGGTCTATATCAGCTCCTAAAGTGTCCATGCCAGACATTCACTTAAAAGGGCCAAAGTTGAAAGGTGATGTCCCCAGCCTGGAAGTGGAAGGAGATGTAAAAGGTCCTAAAATAGACTTAAAGGGCCCAGGCATTGATTTGCAGACACCAGATATGGATATTGAGGGGTCAGGTGGAAAAATGAAAATGCCAAAATTTAAGATGCCTGACTTCAGCATGCATGGACCTAAGTTAGGGGCACCTGACTTGGGCATTAAAGGTCCAAAGGCTGACATTGATATTTCTGGTCCAAACGTTGAGGGAGATATCAAGGTGCCTGGTGTTGATATACAGACTCCGGATATTAATGCTGAAATTGAAGGTCCAGAAGGCAGCTTGAAGGGACCTAAAATGAAAATGCCTGATGTGAAGTTTTCAGCACCCAAAATCTCACTGCCTGATGTCAAACTAAAGGGTCCTAAACTCAAAGGAGATGTGAGCTTGTCTGGCTCCAAGATAGAAGGTGATGTACATCTCCCAAAAGCTGAAATGACCGGGCCTAATATTAATTTGGAGGGACCTGAAATTGATGTTGAAGGGCCAGAAGGAAAACTGAAAGGTCCAAAGTTTAAAAAGCCAGATTGGTCTATTTCAGCACCCAAAATGTCCATGCCAGACTTTCACTTAAAAGGGCCATCTTTGAAGGGTGATGTACCCAGCCTGGAAGTACAAAGAGATGTAAAAGGTCCAGAGGTACATTTTAAGGGCCCATCTGTTGACCTGGAAAAAAAAGATGTTGATTTTGAGGTGTTCAGTGGAAAAGTCAAAATACCTTCACAGAAACTAACCGAATTTAACTTGCAAGGGCACAAGCTTGGGGAAACCGACACTGATATGAGCATTTCAAAAACTGACACTACTTTTTCTGGCCCTAAGTCAAGTAGACCAGACTTGCAATTTTCAGCACCCAAAGTGTCTATGCCTGGAATGCATGTAAAGGGGCCAACATTTACCGGTGACTTCAATGCATCTGTTCCAGAGATGGAAGGACATGTTAGAGGTCCAGATTTGAAACTGAGTGGTCCTGAAATGGGGGTAGGAGCATTTGGCATTCAGGAATGTAAGCTGAAATCTCCTAATGTACCTGATGTGCAAGTAAAGGGTGAAACATGCTGTGATGATGCAGATGTGTCTGTGTCGGGAGAATTTCAGGGACCCAAAGTAGACATAAAATGCCTTGACTCTGCAGATATCAAAAGTGGATCAAAAGGCAAGAAGGGCAAGTTTAAAATGCCTAAATTTATTGCTGGTTCAAAGCTTAAAGGAAAAAAGTATGAGGCAGATTTAAATACAAATCCAGATGTAGACATTGATCTTAAATCTCAGGTTGCTGATGTAAGCATTTCTTCACCTGATAGTGGCTTGAAAGGTACTGTAAATGTGAAGCCATATAAAGCAAAGAAACCTTTTTTTGGAAAATTGTATTTCCCAGATGTCGAGTTTGATCTTGGATCTCCTAAATTCACATCCATAGGGAGTCCTAAATTTGATGGAGAATTTAAAGCCCCTGAAGTAGATCTTGCTTCAAAGGAAGTAAATGCTGAGTTGACATCACCAAAACTTGAAGCATGTAGTCCCTTTACTGATATCACTGCAAGCCTTCCAGCTGTCACTGTTGTTCAGTCTGAGATGTCCCTTTCCTCTGATGGTGTTATTTCCTTGAAAGAGCCTAACCTGAAGCAGCATGTTGGTATTTCTTCAGACATTAAGCATTCAGCACTGGATCCAAAGGCTCCAGGTGTCACTGCTGAGTTTCAACCCTCAAAGCTAAATCTGGGAAGTTACAATGTTGATGTTAAAGATGCTCAGTTTTCTTCATCGTATTCAGTAATTGACTCAAGTATTCCTTGTCAAACAGGTGGCATTAATACCAGTCTTCATAAAGGAAGCCATAAACACAGTAGTGTGGAATTACCGGTCACTGGAAGCGGTATACAGGATCAGCTGTTTGTAGTACATTTTCCAAAACTGAAATTACCCAATTTTGTTGCATCTGAAACAACTGTTAAAGGAAAAGTGGGAGGTGATGCCGAGTTTTCAGAGACACATGTAAATATTTCTAAGAGGGAGGCTGAAGCAGAAATAGACCTAAATTTTGGTGGTGCAGAACTAAGTGGGCCAGGATGTGAAACTTCTGGACCTGACACCAGCAATAGGAAAGCAAAAGGAAAAATGCAGAAACTGTTTTCAAAGTCCAAGTCAAAAGATGTCAGTGCTAGTTCAGAATGTTCGTTATCAGCATCTGAGTCTAAAGGAGAGTTGAAAAGTTCAAAGGCAAGTTTGGGATCAGTGGAAATAGACTCTGAGAGAGTAAAAATATCAGGGGGTGTGGAAGGTGGTTTGAGCACACTTTCACCGAAAGGAAGGTCTTCAACTTTTGATTTTTCAGTATTTAAGGGTAAGAAGTCAAGGCACAGATCATCTTCACTGAGTGACCATGATATATCTTCAGAATTAACTGCAACTGGAACTTTGGAACACGAGGGAGGGACTGAAGTAGAAGTAGCTGAAGTTGAAAAGACTAAGGGAAAGCATTCAAAATTGAAATTTGGTACATTTGGAGGCATTGGCTCTAAATCAAAGGGGTCATATGAGGTGACAGTGGGTGATGAGGAAGTAGAAAAAACAAAAAGTAGTGGAGTATCCTTAATGTCTAAAAAGTCACGGTTGGCTTCATCCTCAAGTAGTGAAAGTACTACAAAAGAACAGATTCCAAAAGTGGAATTAACCACAAAGAAAAAAGAATAACTGTGTATATATGAAATGCCTTCTTTTTGTATATAGACTGCAATATGTAGAGTTTTTAAGGTAAATATAACTAAGAAAATGCTGAATTTCAATACATTATTTGTAGAAAAAAGCAGTCCAGTTATTAGTTATTTAAGACTGTGACATCCAGCTGCTTTTAATAAATTGATTTATGCAGTTCATATTCAGACTTCTAGGCAGACATCATCTAACATTTAAAATAACATGCCAAGAGCTGTAATTTACTAGGAAACAAAAGGCTATTTAGTTCATTTTTCAATCTCAGTCTTGACTGTTGGGAGAGTTGCTTTAAATGTGAAGCATTTGTCTGAAGGTTTGGCAGCTCTTGTCCTGTGGTGGTTTTTAAAAGTTAGATGTGGATTTTCATTTCTTTAACTAAACTGTACCAACTTGTTGACCCAGCTGTACCAAATCTTGTCTGATGTATATGTAATATTTACATTGTTTAAGTAATAAGATATAGGAAAATTTAAATGCAGCAAAAGCAAATTCAAGGACTGCTCTAAGGTTCAGCTGGGAAGTACTTGGTTCAGTGGTCTAAACATTGGCCATACTTAATAAGCTGTTATAACATTCACAGTGGGGTATTCATTGATTTTTAAGCATTATTAACATCAGATCACTTAAAAGACACTTTTTATTTGTTTGCGCTGTAGACATAACTAATGTGCCTTTTTTGTATAGTTGTGTCTACATGCTCATTATTAGTTGACTGCATAAAGAGTGTTTTCTTCTGTGTTTTGTTCAGTATGATGACTTTTGACTGCTACTTTTGCCTTTTGCTATGAAAACAATTTTGTTAATAAAAATCTTTCTATTTTTTTAATCCTCTAGCACTTTAATTGCAAATTCGGTGAGTCAGAAAACAGTCTTGTAAAATTCAAATAAACTGTTCTATTAATCTATCTGCACACTGTACATTCCTCGTTTTTGGGGGGTGTTCAGGACAACTTTCATAAAAAAATGGGCACTGTTTCAAATACAATAAATGCTCATAAAGAAAAGGGTACACCAACACTCAAACTGACATTTTATCCAGTAGACTTTTGTAATTTTTTTTTCAAAGCCTGAGAAGGTAGTTTAGCATTATTGATTCACAGATGTGGTTAGGATGGTGCATTTTTGTCACATTTCATGGCAGATTTTAACATGAGTATTTTTATACCCCCCCACACGAACTGCCCAGTTTTTGACTTTTGGAGGAGAAAAAAAAAAGGCAGCAGTCAAATAACATTTATTTCCAAAAAAAAAAAAAAAAGAAACCATGATAAAGAACTGCTTGTGCAAAACTGTTTTTGTTAAAAGAATGTCTTCCTCAGCAGAGTGAGCCATACATATCATTCATTCACTTAAATTTCCCTGCTCTAGTCATATGACAAACAGAACTACCCTGTCTTTGTTAACCTTCATACAGTTGTCCCTTACAAAGAATACACAATTTTGTTATATCCTGTCCATGCCAGATAATGCTTTTACAGTAGACTTCAGGCTAAGAATTGCAACAAAAATATGTTAAGATGCGTCATCAAACTATAAAAATGAAAAACATTGTATATGCATTTGATAATGTAAACATTTCTAATGATAGCCAGAGGACACATTGTAGTATAATAGGATATATGCAGCAAATTGAGCATATATATTCTACAGAGACTTTGGAAATTTTTCAAAACTTCAAAAGTACACCCTCAGGAAAGAGTCTGTACAAAAAGCAGTAGGAGGAAATAGTTTGATGAATATCAGGAAAATATATTAGAGATACTTGTAAAGTCTGTTTTTCTGAGACCTCTCTGCTTCAAGCACAGTTTCCCTTAAGAGCACACAGGGAACAAATTCAGCTCAGGGTCTGGGTTTCTCTATTTGTCTCACTCTAGGTCCCTAGTAGGAGTCCCCTCTGGCACAGCTGTAGGGTTAAGTCCTCGGGTTAAGTCCTCAGCTAAGTGTCCAAGCCAAGTCCTCCACAACCCTCTCTGTTAAACAAGTGCTTTGTGTCCCTGCTCCAAGTAGCTGGAGCACACACTCTGAGATTTAATTTACACACACGCACACACACACACACACACACACACACACACACGCACACCAACTTTGCCCAGACTATAAGGTAGATTCCCTGCAACTGACCACACACACACACCACCAACTTTGCCCAGTTGCTATAAGGCTCTTAAAAGTGTATCCAGTTATACTGAGGGAAGTTAATACAAATGATAATGTTGACCAAACAGCCAGATTCAGTACTCTCAAAGGTTAAAATATTGTCTAAAGGACCAGCCACAAGGAAAAGTTTAAATATATTTAATAATAAAAGAACACAAAAATACAAGTAATAAAAGAACACGAAAATGCAAAAAATCTATTTACAGTAAACACCGAAGTGCGAACGACAAGAAATATTAAATTACTACAGATTAATAGATTCACATAGATACAGAAAAGCAGTGCTTAACTAATCTCACCGTATTTTCCCGACTAATCTAAAGGGTTACTATTTCATGGGTCACCACTTGCTAGAGCAAGGTAAGATGAAGTTGGTGAGAGATCCTTCTATGTTAGGTTCAAGTCTGCTTCTGAGACTTCAGTGTCATCTAGTATTAAAACATTATTTCTGTACAGAAAGACATCACATACATGTGCTCATCTGACTTCTGGTTCCCATGCAAACCCCATTGCTAGAAGCTGTCAGGATTTATCACATAGGTGTCAATAATACATGCACAGATAGCCTTGCTAATGTGCTGCAGCTCCTGGAAGTCCTAAAATGATTTCAAGCCTCCTCCCTTTCAGAGTAGCAATTAGTTTACCCCAATGACAATGCAGGAACCTTTTTAGTACAGACATTTTGTCTCTGGCTGCATTCTAAACTGAGAGATAACATCTTTATGGCCTAGGCCCATTAATTTAATTTTCTTACCATCTCTCAAAGTCAAGTGGATTGAGATTAACCTATTCTCTTCCGGTATCTTCTGTTCCAATATATATACATTTAAACAGTTGCAATAATGCATGTACGTTTCTTTTCTTTCCAACAGGGCACACTGTTGATACATTTTTAACAAGCAGCTTAACAAATACATGTTCATTGCAAGCATCTGTACAAATCAGTTTCATATCCAAATAAAGTTTAGTTGTGTAAGAACTTACCATAACGCTAGATGTCCTTCTCTTCTCTGTTGCAGTATTCCTGACTTAAGGGAGTTGCCTGCTAAAACTGATGCCCCGATGTCAGCCAGTATACCAAAGTAATTTCCTACCTAAGGTGCGCTGTACACCTGACTTTGGCCACTAGCAGACGCTAGCCATAAAAGAGACGACATACATGCGCACCACCCTCAGAACTGAGGCCCCTGGCAGAGAGACAGTCCAAGGGAATGAGGATCAGTACATCCAAGAAAGACCAGAAATGAGGAAAGGAGGGAGGGTTGGACACCAAAGACAATCATAAGGCTTTTATTAGTTATGTTCGGAACCTGGGATGCAACTCCCAGACTTGTTCTGAGTTGATTCTAAACGACAAAAAATACACTGAACTCACAGACATCGCCAATATCCTGGCAGACCGGTTCAGTGCAAACTTCTCCACCCCCTCCCCCCCAAAAGAGCAAGTATCTATCCTGGCAGAGGGCTGCCTCCCAAACATCTCTGATGCTCAGGTGAAGGCTGCCCTCTCCAAAGCAAAAAACACTGCTTCCATGGGACCAGATGGCGTCCCAGGTTGCGTCCTACATGAACTCCAAGAGGAACTAATCCCTCAAATAAAACAGCTATACAATCTCAGCCTCACTTACAGGATATGTGCCCACAGAATGGCGTACAGCAACAGTGGTCCCACTCCACAGAGGTGGAGCATCTACGGACCCTGGAAACTATCGCCCCATAAGCCTGACTAGCTTAGTCTGCAAGGCTATGGTGAGGATCATCATGGAGCTTATAAACAAAGACATTGGGGACCTACAGACACTAGATCCTACCCAGTTCGGCTTTGTCAATGGCAGATCCTGCCTTTTGAACCTGGTTGACTTCTTCGAAACAGTCACCAAAGCCATAGATGAAGGGAAGGTAGTCCACACAGTCTATCTGGACCTTGCAAAGGCATTTGACACAATACCCCACTCGGGCATCATAGATAAGCTATCCAGCTTAAATATAAACCCCTATGTCACAAGATGGGTCGCAAACTGGCTCAAAGACAGAACCCACAGAGTGAGAGTTGCTGGAGCCATGTCAGACTCGAAACCGGTCACAAGTGGCATCCCACAGGGTTCTGTCCTGGGACCACTCTTGTTCGGTATATACTTTTCCAAGGTACAGGCAAAGGTGGGAGGACTATGGCTCACCAAGTTCGCAGACGACTGCAAACTGGGCACCATAATCGACTCTCCAGCTGACACAAACATCCTTCAAAAAGGTCTCACAGAGACAGCAGCACCATGGTTTAAAGCTAAATGCCAAAAAATGTATAGTCATACCCTTTGGCAAAAACAATGTGCCCACAAATTACCACATAGGCGGAAACCCATTAAGTACAGAAAAAGTTATTAGGGACCTGGGGACCCAAGTTGATAGCAAACTCTCCTTTGAAAACCACATTGCCAAAGTGGTTAGAAAGACCTTCTACATAGCCCACCTCATCATGAAGGGTTTCACATCTAGATCAAGAGATGTAATCGTGCCCCTTTATTCATCCCTCATCAGGCCCATCATAGAATACAATGCCCCTTTTGGGATGTACCTTACCTGACACCTGCAGCAATTAGAAAGACCCCAAAAGTATCTCACCAAAAGGATCAAGGGTCTCAAACAGATGCCATATGCTGCTCGGTTAAAAAAACTCCAGCTCTACTCAGTTGCATACCGCCTACTTCGAGGCGATCTATGCCTGACATGCAAAGCTATGTCAAATCCAGAATTAATGGACATGCTCCACCTCAGTAAATCTAAATCCCTTAGAGCCACATGCTTGAGGGACTTGAACCTCAGCACAGAAATAAATAGAACTTGCTGGAGGGACAGGTTCATAACCCAGAGGCTCCCTTCGCTCTGGAATAGAATTCCAGTTCATGTGAGGCAGAGCACCTCACTGAATCTCTTCAAGAAGAATCTCGATAGGTGGATGGGGGCTCATAGGTTTGTCCCAGGGATTACTCCCGTGTCACTGTTAGACAGAGGCACAGTAAACTAAACCTTAAAAAGGGCACAGTATACTCAAATCAAGGGGTGGCGTAAGCCATACAGAATCGGGCTAGGCTTATAATTGCCCCAGTACAGATAGCCTAGTATGAACCTATGAATACTGGAAAAGAGAAGGACATCTATCATTATAGTAAGTTCTTGTACAAGTAAACCATGTCCTTCTATTCTTCTGTTGCAGCATTCCTAACTTAAGGGAGAATTCAAAAGCTCATGAGGAAAGGGCAGAGGAAGTGGCAGATGAACTTTCAATGAAGCCATGGAGAATGGCCTGGCAAACCCTGCCATGGCTCTAGAGATGTAATCCAGCTTATAATGTTTGGTGAAGGTGTGGACAGAAGTCCAAGTAGCGGCTTATGGATAGAGTTGGCAAGCGACCCCCTGAGGAAGACCCCTGAAGAAGATGCTTCCCTGGTAGAGTGGGTATTGACTGAGCCAGGGAGAACCTTGCCATGGTAGGTGTAGCAAAAGGTAATAGATTTGGAAATTCAGAGATGGTCTATTTAGACATAGGTAATCCCAGAGCCCTGGTATGGAAAGACAGAAATAATCGGTCTGTTTTCCTAAAGGGTTTAGTCTTACGTAAGTAGAACCTGATTTATCTGTGCACATCCAGGGTGTGCAGGATCCTCTCACTACTGTTCTGGGGAGAGGGAAAGAAAGTTGGCAGATGAATTGTCTGATTTAGGGACAGTTCATTGATAACCTTTGGCATGAAAAAGGGATCAATCGCAGGGACACTCTGTCTTTGTGGAAAGACAGTAAGGGGAGAGAAGCATATGGGCTTGTACCTGGCTGAGGTAGTGGCCACCAAGAGGATTGTTTTCCATGTGCAGTGTTTGGAAGAACTAGAGGAACCAGGTTCGAAAGGTGTGTGTCAACTTTTCTAGTAGAAAGTTGAGGTCCCAAGATGGAGCCACTAGTCTCTTGGGGGGGCCTGATATGAATGACACCTTTAAGGAATTGTTTAGCTTCAAATCTAGAAGCTAAGGGAGGGTTTATTGGTAAGCATGCAGAAATAGCAGCCAAATGGGCTTTGATTGAACAATATGCTAGTCTTGCATTAAGCAACTCACACAGATAGGATAGGGCCATAGGCTTGGGCACCTACAGTGGGTCCTGGTTCCTAGCCAGACACCAAACAGATAACTCCTTCCATTTGGAGAGGTAAGACTTTCTAGTAGTAGGTTTACTGGCCTCCTGCAGTACTTGAAGCACGTCTTCTGAGTAAAGGTGTCTGAATGGTATTAAGGCTGCATCACCCACAAAGGTAGTTGGAGGGTTTCCAGATGTGGGTGTAGGAGTGAGCCCTTGTTCTGTGTTAGTAGATCCACTCTCTGGGTAACTTGTAGTGATTTCCCTTGGCTAGGTGAAATATAAGAGAGAACCAATGCTGTCTTGGCCAGTAAGGAGTCCCCAGCAAGCTTTTTGTTTCTCCTGTTGGACTTTCAGCAGGACTTTGGGGATGAGTGGAAGAGGAGGGAATGCATATAGGAATTTCCCCTTCCATGAGATTGAAAAGGTGTCTACTCTGCATGCTTGAGGATGGTATTCTCTGGCACAGAACCGAGGAAGTTGTTCATGGGAGAGGAAAATAAGTCTATCTCTGGAATACCCCACTGGCAGAAATGTCTAAGAACACATCCCTGTGAAGCATCCATTTGTGGGCTTGTGTTCTGGATCTGCTAAGGGTGTCCGCCACAGTATTCTGGCTGGAGGGGCTGTATACCGCTTGGGGAAATGTATCTAGGAGATGAGTTAGATCCCATACTTGCATGGCCAGTCTGCACAGGAGGTAGGATCTGGTACCTCTCTGCTTGTTTATGTACCACAAGTTTGTCATGTTGGTGTGTACATGTAACCTCCCTGGTCTGATCAGTAATATGAACATTTGGAGGGCCAACATTAGTGCCCTCATTTCTTTCTCATTTATGTGTTCCTTCATTTAAGAGTGATTCCATGCCCTTTGGGCCATGTGTAGGGCTAAGGCTGCCCCCCCAGTACATGTCCGAAGCATCCGTAAATAAGGTCTGAGTAGGTCGTGGCAGTTGAATGGATCTAGCAGTAGTTGAGAGATCCACCACTGGAGCTCCTGCTTTAGACGCAGGAGGAGAGTAATCAGGTATTCTAGAGGGTGAGCATGCTGAGACCAAACCGATTTGAGGAACCATTGAAGTTTCCTCATGTGAAGCCCTGCCAAGGGAAGCATCGGGATGGTGGAAGCCATCAAACCCAAGATCCTGAGGAATTGCCTGGCAGAAATCCGATGCAAGTGTGTTTCTGTGAAGATTAGGAAGATCTCTTCTGCTTTGGAAGGAGGGAGAGAGCTAGCATGCTCAGAGTTTGAAATCTGCAGCCCAAGAAAATGAGATCTTGGGTTGGGTCTGTTAAAGTGCAGTTAAAATATATATAAATAACATTAATTACCTTTTAGTCTTGAGTTAAACATAACTCTTTAGGATGTGCAAAACATTTTCTTTTTTTAAATCCACATAAGTCAGTACTGGAAAGACTATACCTTCACAATGTTAAAAATCAGTCTCACCAAGCAGCAAAGTCGCACAGGTTTTATAGTCTTTATCAAGAACAGAAAAAAACACCTTCAAGCCAAAATGATATTGGTGCAAACAATGTAAATGCAGAGTTGAGTAATCCACAGTCAGTTTATTCCAACAATTCCAACAATAACAAAACATAGTCAAGCGCTTTCATCCAGGAAACCCTGGACTTCATCAGAACCATTAAAACAATTAAAGCACACCATTTAAATACAGTAGAACAACCAATAAAAACATTGGATGTAAAACATTAATTAGTTTAAAAACACAATACATATGCATAGAACCTTATGACACTTATTAGATTGTTAAAAAATGTATAATATATATATATATATATATATATATATATATATATATATATATATATATATATATATATGTGTGTCTATATAATATATATATATATATATATATATATATATATATATATATATATATATATATATATATATATATATATATATATAGTAATACTAAGGCTCTATACTTTAAAAATGCCATAACTGAAATGCATTCATTAATTCCAGGGGTGTGAGTAGCATTTAATCTAATTTGCCATTTCATTTCTGCTCTCTCAAATGCATTAGCCCAATCACCCCCCCCTCAAAAAACTCATCTTGACAACTTCTAAGATCCCAAATAAAAAATGTGAACAACCCACACTACTACCCAAGTGTCTAAATAAGGCATTATTGGTGTTTTTGTTTGTCTTACTGGCATATATATGTTCATAAATTCTCCTGTGGATAGTCCTTTCTGTTTTTCCTATATAAAAATCAAAACAGTCCTGATATACTGCCATGTAAACACAGCCCTTTGTTCCACAGTTTCCCAATGTTGTCCTCACATTTATACCAAATTCATCAATATGCAAAACTGGTTCTTTTAATATATATTTACAATAATTACAGTATCCACAAGTTGTACCTTTATCTAAAACACTTTTCACCAAAATGGGGGGTCTTCAGACAAAAATTTTAAAGTTGCATTAGTTTTAAACACAAAACTAGGATTGTTACCCATAATTGAAGTTCTTTGTTGGTCCAAAATACAATCCAATTTTTACACAAAATGTCCCTTAACTTTTTTACTTTGACAACCATAAGTTAGGACCATACTGTTTGCAAATTCATTACGAGTAGTCTCTCTATGGGCATCAATAGTGTTTCCTAATAGGGGGATGTACCTTACACCCCAGTTTTCCTTCACAAGATTATACATTTCCAAAACCAATTTTTCAGGATAGCCTCTGTCTTTAAAAAAAATATTCAACACATCCATCTCCCTAATGACACTGTTGAAAGATGAACACATTCTTACCAGTCTAATAAACTGGCCCTTAACAATGCTTTTCTTCATAAAATAGGGATGACTACTACTATATTCTAAGTAGTCATTAGAAAATGTAGGTTTCCTATAATATATAGTAGAGGAAAATTCTTTCAAAATAGTGTCTTTACTAATAGACCCATTTAAATTAATTTTCTCATTATTGTGCGTGGAAGTAAACTTGAAATAAAAACAAATTTCATTAATATAATCACAAAACTGTTCGCCATGTTCGTCTTCCTTCCACAAAATAAATATATCATCCAAAAAACTCAAGTACATGGACCCTTGTGTTGAAATTCAGTGCAAAACACATTCTTCTCCCAACTATACATAACTAAGTTTGCAAATAAAGGGGCACAACTAGAACCCATAGCAACCCCTTGATTTTGTTAAATATTCCCCTTCAAAACTGAAGAAATTGTTTTTCAAAATTGTGTCCATACACAACATGACAAAGTTTAGTAAAGTGTTGTTCAATGATGTTTTCTCCCTAAGGGCATCATAAAATAACTCCAAACCAGTCCCATGGGGTGTAGATGTGAAGAGGTCACAAACATCAATAGTAGTGAAGGAACAATTGTCATTATATAATTCTTTCTTAAACCATGAAAGAAAATCCCACGAATCCTTAAAGGGACAATCTCAGTGTTTAAAATTCGGGTCCACACTAGAGGTGATCAAAGTAACGCCCACTTTATAACGTCACTCGCATTCCCACCCACGGTATCTTTTTTTTTTCAATGTACGGTATACCTTCAATTGCAATCCTGTTTTGTCTCCCAGTGTCGCCTACAATTTGGTTTTATGTTCCTATGTGAAGTGGACTTTTCTAAATGTCTGTTTCTCCAGCAAGGTGGCTTGTTTTACTGTTTTTTTTTGTTTGTTTTGTTTGTTTTATTTTATTTATTTAATGCTGTTGTAGAAGCGATGAACGATCGTTTAATGCAACAATCAGTTGTTAAGCACTTAGAAGCATAAGCGTATGTACTTATAAGTGCTCAACAACTGATGGTTAGATTAGAATTTTGATTGTGAGAAGGATCCTCCAGAGTTTATTTTGAAGTCAGTGTGTAATGACATGCATTTAAGTTTCACATTTTCATCGGGTTTAAAGAACCAAACCTAACACAGTCTTGTGTAAGGATTACGTCCGGGACTTGTGATGATCATAAACCAGGCGTGGGCTGTTAGTCTGTTTTGGCTGGGTATTTTATTTGGTAGATGCTTTTCACTTAAATCTCACTTTTTTTAAAGAAATAAATGGCACGGAGTGCACTGAAGAAACCCCGTAAAGTTATGTATTAACTGTGACGAAAACAGGCTGCTTCTCCCAGATTTTGACAGAGATGTAACTCACATTAAATCATATGGGATATAAACTGTGACTGCTAACTGCATGTGTGTTAATTGAAATAAAGATTATATCACTTGCACGCTGGGAACTGGCACTGGTGTATCACTTAATAAATAGTGTGCAGTTCTTAATCAGAGGGAATTCGGTCAGATACTACGTGCTAAACGTGTTGTGAAGTAGTCTGGTTTTGCATTGACAGATGTAGTAATGGCGTATTATGTTTTTTTTTTTTTTTTTTTTTTTTGCTGCAGACCATTGCTTATGAACGTACAAGGTTAATTACTATATCAAGATGTGCACATTGATATATTATTCTGTAAACTGAGCCATCAAATATCTCTTTAGGATTAATTATTTTAGAACCCTTTACTTCTTGTGTATGATTCCTGGTGCTCGCTGCAGAGCTGTGTGCAGTGAAGCACCAGTATTAGTTGCTGTTAGATTCTTGCATGTTGATTTGACTCTCATTGAATTCAGCATTTTTTTTTGTTTGCACGTACTAAAACCATATCTAATATCTTTGAATTATTTTGTTCACGTGCATAATTTAATAAGTTGTTGCTCAGGCTTGTTTCATAGTTATTCATTGTTGGCATGCACAACTGTACTGTGATGGACAACTGTCTGATTTTTGCTTTTAAAACACCATTTGTTGCAGACAGTAAACTCCGGAGCTTGTGGCAGGTGTATCATGGAAAGCACATTTGGAAAAAATGAAAGTATTTTCTGAAGATCACTTATTTTTTGTGTGCTATTCTGTGGTTGAATTTTCACAATTTTTTGGGATTAGCACTTAACACTTAGGGAGGCATGTTTAATTTCTGTTAGTATTTCATATAGTGGTAGAAGGGAGCGGTGTGTCTGTCACAACTTTTTTCACGGGATGTCAGAAATCTTAACAGGTGTTGCATTTAATTTTTCAGGAGTCTGAAACTGACGGGTGATTTTCATTTGAATATCAGTACTCTATGATTGCTCTTTTGCTGATAAAAGCAGTCATTGGTGTCTTCTGAAAAAAAAATTAATTTGATAGTTTTGTTATAATAGTTGGTGTCAGCATGTATATTGCATTGCTTTTGCACGATGCTGTGGATTTGCTTTCTGAATATTTCCTGTGTATGTGAACTCCATTGAGAGTCCCCATGTAGTATCTCAGTGGAATCGGGTTAAATATATGTGACTGCAGTAAAGGCCACATATAGGGCACACAACCCTTTTTTACCATTTTTGCACATGGGGTTGGGGATCTAAAATCAATGTTAAACACTGTTGGTTGGCTAGCCCTGCGATGGTTGTTCTTTCACACCATACATACACATGTACACTTCCACCAATGGGTGCTTTAGAGTGTCCAGTCCATCCACTGCATGTCTAGAATGTAGGAGGAAACCTAAGCTCCTTAAATAAACCTACATAAACACAGAGACCATGCAGATTCCACACAGAAGGCATACCAGCCAAGACTCAAATGGGAGAACCTCTTGCTGTGAGGCAACAACACTACCTCCCTTGAAAAACAGTGATGTTGATCGGTACTTAATTTCCTGATCATTGTGGACAGGAAAATAATTTTAACAAACTGTATGTCTATTGGCTGAGGATGTGCAAAGGATCTCACTCATCATCTTTTTGGCTTTTCCCATTAGGGTTCACCACAGCGGATCATCTGTTTCCATTTATTCCTGTCCTCTGCATCTTGCTCTGTCACACCAACCACCTGCATGTCCTCTCTCACCACATCCATAAACCTTATCTTAGACCTTCCTCTTTTTCTGTTACCTGGTAGCTTCATCCTTAGCATCTTTTTCCCAATATACTCAGCATCCCTCCTCAGCACATGTCCAAACCAACGTAATCTTGCCTCCCTAACTTTGTCTCCAAACCTTCCAACCTGGGCTGACCCACTAATATACTTATTCCTAATCCTGTCCACCCTCGTTGCACCCAGTGCAAATCTTTACATCTTTAACTCTGCCACATCCAGCTCAAACTCCTGCCTTTTTGTCAATGTCACTATCTCCAACCCATATAACATAGCTGGTCTCACTACCCTCTTGTAGACCTTCCTTTTCACTCTTACTGGTACTCGTCTGTCACAAATCACTCCTGACATTCTTCTCCACCCACTCCATCCTGCTGTAGTCTCTTCTTCACCTCTCTTCCACACTCACCATTACTCTGAACTATTGATCCCAAGTATTTAAACTCATCCACCTTCGCCACCTCTACTCCTTGCATCCTCACCATTCCTCTATCCTCCCTATCATTCACACACATGTACTCTGTCTTAGTCCTGCTGACCTTCATTCCTCTTCTTTCTAGAGCATATCTCCATCTCTCCAGGATTTCCTCCACCTGTTCCCTACTCTCACTTCAGATCACAATGTCATTTGCAAACATCATAGTCCACGGGGACTCTGTCAAACTGTCCATTACCATTGCAAATAAGAAAGGGCTCAGAGCTGATCCTTGATGTAATCCCACCTCCACTTTAAACGCATCCATCACTCCAACCACAGACCCCACCACTGTCACACTACCCTCGTACATATCCTGTACCACTCTTACATACTTCTCTAAAAGCTTTCTCACTAATGGAACTAAAAACTACACTTACCATTACTTATCTCCTCCCTCCTTTCTCTAGTTATTTAATCATTGTCATATAACTTGTATGTACTCTTAACCAATGTGTTCATGTCATGTCTAATTTTGTATAATTATTTAAACTATTTTTGTTTTTGGTATTATTTTTAAAGACTGTAGAATTATTATTCTTAAAATGTCTTGTAATACTTTGGAGCTATTCTTCCTGGTCATTTGCTGAAAAAGGGCACCTACCTCACACAGTTTGGTTTTGTCAAAGGGGGATCATGCCTGTTAAACTTGGTTGACTTATTTGAAACAGTCACCAAAGCCATGGATGGAGGGGAAGATGGTGCACACCACCTACCTTGACCTAGCCGAAGCCTTTGACACTATTCCCCACTCAGATGTAAATAGATAAACTCTCCCAGCTTGGCATCAACCCATATGTGACCAGATGGGTAGCTAACTGGCTCGCTGAT
Source organism: Protopterus annectens (assembly GCF_019279795.1). Taxonomy (NCBI): domain Eukaryota; kingdom Metazoa; phylum Chordata; order Ceratodontiformes; family Protopteridae; genus Protopterus; species Protopterus annectens. The sequence continues at coordinate 210,821,782 of NC_056738.1, forward strand.
AGAACCCACTCAGTCAAAATAGGGGAAGCCACCTCTAGTAGTAGACCTGTAATAAGTGGCGCACCCCAAGGATCGGTCTTGGGGCCTCTACTGTTTGGGATATACTTTTCTGAGGTGCAAGCCAAAACCAGTGGTCTGTGACTGACTTAAGTTTGCAGATGACTGCAGGCTGAGTGCTGTCTTAAAATCCCCTAGTGATGTGAACATTCTCCAAGAGGTCTTACCCAAACTAATAACTGATGCCAGAAGCATGGCCGCAAACTGAATGCCAAGAAATGCATCATTATCCCCTTTGGGGAAAATGGCATCCCCACTAATTATCACATTAATAACAACGTACTAAGCATGCAATCAGTTGTGAGGGACCTGGCCACCCAGGTTGATAGCAACCTGACTTTTAACCACCACATTGCCTACACTATACAGAAGGCTTTCTACATGGCCCACCCCATAATTAAGAGTATTTCATCCAGGAACAAGGAGTTCATAATATTCTTGTACTCTTCCCTTATCCAGACCCATTATCAAGTACACTGCCCCCTTCGGCATGTACCTTGCCAAGCACATGCAACATCTGGAGAGACCACAGAGGTTCCTGACCAGGAAAATCCAGGGTTTCAAACACCTATCCTATACAGATAAGCTACAAGCCATGTCCCCCTACTCAGTCATGTACAGACTGCACAAAGGTGACCAGTATCTGGCATATAAGGCCATCTCAGACCCAGCCTTGATGGAGTTGCTGCTTATCCGTAAGTCAAACTCCACTCACACAACCCACACCATCTGT